>NW_026271494.1:0-3323 GCF_000697945.3 Frankliniella occidentalis | reverse complement strand
GGGCGGGGGAGACGCTCGAGGAAAAGGAAGAGAAAGGGGATGAGGGGGAGGAGGAGGCTGGGGGAGATCATATTTCGCGGTGCATTTTAAATTGAAGCAAGTGGAAGAATTACAAGTAGAAGGTTAGAGGCCTGCTGCTCCTCCGCCCCGGGGGTGCTGCGGCGTGGTGGCTCCCCTCTCTACGCCTCTCCCCCCCCCCCTCTCTCTCTCTCTCTCTCTCTCTCTCTCCACAGGGGCGGACGCGTTGATCCGTGCGTTGTCCTGGTGGGGCGAGAAGGCTCTCTCTCCCTCTGCGCTGCATCGACTCGTGTCTCGGGGCGCGGCGCCTGTTCTGCGGCTACATTACGTCTTGTAGCTCCTCCACGAGAGGGGGGGAGAGAGAGAGAGAGAGAGGGCAGAGTTTCAGCCGTGAGTCCGTTTGGGCGCGGAGATATTCGAAGCCGGGCCGCTCCGTCCGGGCCGGAGATGGGCTCATGGCGCGTCGCACGAAAGGACCGCCTCATAAACCTCGGCCCCGCCGCCATCCTGCACTGAACGGTTTGTTCCGCCGGGGCTGCTTGAAATACTCCGGGGACGCGTCGTCTTACCGACCCGGGCAAGGAGAAAGAGAGAGAGAAAGCGGGAAACTTTGTCGATTTACTTTCCGCGAATTTGAATCATTCTGCCTCTTTAAGTAGGGCTTTCTAAAAGGGGGGTGGCTGAGGTGAGGAGGAAGAGAGCATAGCTGAGAGCGTCTCCTGCGCCGAGTATAGGCAAACCCGCAGCCCTGAGGCGTATTTACTCGCACACCCGGTATCTAGACCGGGCGCAGCTGCTTGAGTATTGCACTGACTGATCGCTCTCTCTCTCTCTCTCTCTCTCTCTCTCTCTCTCTCTCTCTCTCTATCTCTCTCTCTCGCTCGCTTGCTCCCTCTCCGGGTGCCTCCGGGCCGACACCTCTCTCGCGCACTTGATTACGTATTCCAACTCAACCCCGCCGCCGTCGCTTCCGTCTCTGGGGAAGGAAGAGAGGTGGGGAAGGCAGAGGGCGCGAGGTGCGAAGGGGTCGGTAAGAGAGAGAGAGAGGGGGGGGGGGAGTGGCGGGCTCGGTTTACTTCGACATGCACGATTGACACGGAAAAGTTTTTGGCGACCAGAGCGGCGGCGGTGAGCGGAGCGAGCGAGCCAGATTTGAATTCCGGGTGGGTGGCCCTGCCAGCTTCCAGACACCGGCCTGCCTCCTCCTGGCACACCGGGGCTCGGGATTACAGCAGAGGCCGTTTGAACCGATTCCTAAATTGGATCTCTCTTTTCTCTCCGGCCGTGGCGCTTCTGGGGTGTCGGTCGCGGCGCCGCCGCCACACTGTCGCTCTCTCTCTCTCGCACTCGCAAAAGCGTGCGTGATGACTAAAACCTGATGGGATAAGAAGGGAGAGAGAAAGAGTGTAGTGTGTGTGTGTAATCCGATGGCGGACAAGCCGATCGCCGAGCGCCGAGCGCTTCATCATGATGCAGACACGTCTCTGTTGCTCGCTCGCCAGGTTTTGCGTTGCCGACTTTGATTTCAGAGGAGATGAAACTTGATTCGCCTCGCGAGCTCGTGCGCGCGCTGCTGCTGCTGCTGCTGCGTGGGCCTTTGCTTCTCTCTGCGCCTGGCGTTCAATAGCACACCGACCGAGCGATGCCGACGCCCCCCCCCCCTTTCCCAATCTCCGCAGCTTCGTTTGAGATGTATACAGTCAGCGCCAACGCAGACCGTGCGTGGCGGGGCGGGGCGGGGCGGGGCGGCGGACCTGCAGACTTGCTTATTGCACCGCCATTGTGGCACAGTGGCCCATTAGCAGTCCAGTTCCCCCCCTGCAGTACAATCGAGGCATTGATGAACCCCCTGTTCCGCTCCGTCCGCCCTCTCTCCCCCTCCTTCTCTCTCTCTCATTCCCGGTATCTCGCTCTCAGTCTTCTGTTCCCACTTCATATGCCATAAACGCGAGCAAGTCTGTATGTCACTGCTCACACACACACAGCACACACTTGCCAGATGGACGCCTTTGGCCGTCGCGGTGCCCCTTTTGCTCGCGGGCCGCTACACTCCACCACACTCTCTAAGCAAAGATGGCGACGGGACACGCCAGCACGCGAGGCCGCGGAGGCGCGCTCTGACGGCCGCGCTCGGGAACCTCCTCCTCCTCCTCCTGCTCCATTCATATCGAAATAGCCGTGGCGGATGCTCTTGCGGCCTCTCTGGACGGCCCTGGGCCGGTCCCCCCCGTGGTGCCATTGGGGGCGCATGGGGGCCGACGTCGCGCGGGCACTACTTCCGGTCCGACCGGCACAAGGGACTCGGGAGGGACCCCCTTCCCCCCCTCTGGAGGCTGTCGCCACCTTCATTGGCCTCATTGCGCCCGGCCGGGGCCGGACCAGCCTCCTGGGTCCCTCATCAAACCGCCGCCACCCGCGCCGTTGTACACTCTCCTGTGAAATGCGAGAGAGGAAGTGGGTTTCCATTCCAAGGAAGGGTCCAGCTTTGTCAGCGGATCAGGAAACTTGAGGTCGATATTTTGAGAAAAATATATCTGAAGGACGTTTATTTATAACACTGAAAAATTACCCCGTTAAAATGACACTGTGGGAAAATGTTTCAAAGGTTACAAAAAAATGTCCATGATGTGTGTTGTAAAGTTGAAATTGTGACATTACAAGCACCCTGTACATCTCCTGATTTTTATTTGTATGTAAATACGTCCGCGGCGTTTTCCTTTCTAGTGTGGTTGCCCCGGCCTGACCGCTGCGCTCGCTCGTTAATGTGTTGCATGCCTAATCCCCGCCGCTGCCCGTTGGAGCGCGCCGCGAGCGCTGCAGATTTGGGGCGTACCGATGCGTTGTTTATTTGATTACGGCCCCAGTGCGGTGCGCCGACCCGGAAGGCTCGCCGCCGCCGGCACGCCACTCCCCCCCCAGCAGCGCCCCGGCAGCAGCGTGGTGAGCGGCCGGCGGGGGCGAAGTGTTGAGCAGCGTGCTCGCACCAGGTAGCCATGGTGAGCAGTGAGCAGCAGGCAAAGGGACCGGGCACCGTTATGCGAGCAACATCCGGGTATCTAGGACATAGCTGGGGGTGAAGTGGTGAACGACCAGCGGCCGGTGGGTATAGCGCCAGCGGGTAACCGGGGGATCAGTGGTGGTGGCAGTGGGCAGGGGATACCGCGAGTAACCCAGTTGTAAAGCGGAAGAAACTTCCGCTGCTTAGGATAGGTACTTCCGGTTCGTGATTAATGACAGCGCGGTGAAGCCGGCTGAAGCGTATTGTCCGTGGGAACAAGCTGCGGGCGGGCGATGACTTCCTTGTA
>NW_026271493.1:0-7901 GCF_000697945.3 Frankliniella occidentalis | reverse complement strand
CTCTCTCTCTCTCTCTCTCTCTCTCTCTCTCTCTCTCTCTCGCTGCCCGGCCGCCCCCGTGAGGTGAGGGCACGCGACCGCAAGAACGCAGACCCTGACTTTAGTTTCAAAAGCAGCGCTCCCGGCCGCACACCGGCCTCTTATTTGATCCCACATATAAAAACGTGCCACCCCGCCCCGCCCCGCCCCGCTGGCTGAGCTCGCCTGGGTTTAGCGCGGGAGGGAAAAAATATATTACGAGCTTGTGCGAGGCGAGCGCGTTTGTGCAGTTTTGCGCCGCGTTTGAAGTAACAGCCGCGCACAAGCTGCCGCTGCTGCTCGCGGGCCGGGCTGCCCGGGCCTCCCGGCAGATTGCGCACAAATGGCACGTTTTAGAGAATGGCGCATTAAGCTGATGCGGAAATCTTGCAAAAACTTCACAACAGCTGTATTACTTTACAGTTGATAAAAATAGGTGACAAAGTAACAACACAATTAATCAGTGTGTGCACATAGAAATGCGCCCAAAGGTGTATGACATCGCTGATCAGTGTCGGTGTCACACTAAGAAAAGTGCTTAAAAAACAAAATGTGTTTGCGGTCGTACCTTTTAGCACACGCACAGACGAGAGAGTTGGGATGCGCGTCACACATTGCAGAATCTATCCAGTACCGGACGTACCTGGAATCACAAGAATGCAGAAAAAACAAATTAGTCGCTGTGTCGCTAATGCAGCAACGCAACCACACACAAGCCCCTCTTCTTTTTGTTTCGGCGCCGAGTGGCGCTGGAGACGCAGCGCAGTCCCTTTTCCTTCCAGAGCGCCGCGCTTCTTCACGTCCCGGTCCGACCGCTTCTTTGCGCTTGAGCCGGGCGCGCTTGAGCAAGGACGGGCGCATGCATACCAAAGACCCACATAATTCGGCAATGCAAAGGGGAGAGGGGGACGGAGGGTGGCAGGTCAGGGACTGGTCTACTACACTGTAGACTTCTGAACCTCATACACTATCTCTCTCTCTCTCTCTGTGTGTGTGTGTGTGTCTCCAATGAGTGCCGCTGCTGATATATGTACATGTGCAAAGAAGGAAAAGAAGAGGAAGTAGGCGGGAGAGGGGGGGGGGGAGTCCCCGACCTTCGCCAACCTCAGTCGGTAAGGGGTCGGTTAGGTCGCTTCTAGTTGAGCCGGTCATATTGGTCCAACCCGCTGGCCTAGGCACTGCTGCTGCTGCTGGTGTCTGCTATGGTGGCCGCCACCAGATGTCCATACCCTGCCCCGGGCTCCCACAGGCTCCTGGCCCCGGGCGAGGTCGGCCGTGTGCCCGACCTGACCGACCCCATGTGGGGCCGCAACGTGAATCCATCACTGACCCCCTCCCCCCCAATGCCACTCCGAATCCAGCTCCAGGGAGATACGGAGAGAGCGGGCGTAAGAGAGGCGGGTAACAGATGGGAGAAAGGACGCGAACGATGCCAATGGATTAGGGAGAAACAAGCCAAGCAGAGTACAATACACACACGCACGAGCGCTGGCATGCGAAAACACACACACACACACACACACACAGAGGCGCGCGCGGTCGCTAAACTGGCTTCACGCGGAGTGTGGTTTGCAAAGCATTTGCGAGAGGGGAGCCGGTGAATTAGGTTTGCGGGTGGTGCCCATGGTTCGGCCTCGTAGAGAGGGGGGTTGTGTTGTGTTGTGCACCAATAGCGGAGAGTACACCCGAGTCGAGTATACCCCCGGTGCGCTACCCGGCCATGCCGCGGCAGGGTGTTGGAGGATAATGGAAAGGGAGGGGGCGGAGCGTGGGCGAGGAGGACGAGCGCAAAGAGATGGGTTGGAATAAGGTGAAGGACAAGAACAGAGCAGAGAAACATAGTTGTGAGGGAGACAGACAGAGAGAGGGACAGAGACAGAGACACAGAGAGAGAGAGAGAGAGAGAGAGAGAGAGAGAGAGAGAGAGAGAGAGAGAGAGATGGCGATTAGAGAGGGTAAAGGGCTTTGGCCATTCACTACGCCGCTATATGCAGAGAGGCGGTGACCTCATCAGCCCCCCTCCCCCGCCCCTCACTTTCTCACCATGTGCGCGTATTCGATTAGTGCCCATGGCTCTATCGTCGTGTGCTGGAGGCTCCATTGGAGGCTCGCGGCTCGCGCTCGCCCGGGCTCCAAGCGGCTCTCCAAATTAGTTTCGCGAGAGATAAGCTCATAGCAGCGGCACCGCGCGGGCCTTCCTGGTCCCGTGCTCCCTCCCACACCGCCCGCCCCTAGGCGCCCGGCCGTTCACAAGGCACGGTAGGGAGAGTTAGGGAAGGAGAAGAGCTGGAGTCGCTGTTGTTAACCCATTTTAAGACACCGCCCGAGCGCCGCTGCAATGCCGTGGACCCACTCAGCGACAGATAGACTCAACTTTTTCGCTCACGTGCGGCGATGGTTGCTTTACTCATTAAGTTTTCGTTAACGAGGCAAAAATGGTCATTACTTTCCCGTCTGATAACATGCAAGACAGAAAATCCTAGAAAAAGAATCACAAACTTGAGGTGTTGCCTTGCCATGCCTCCACACGCCACAGGGCCGCACAAAGCCTCCTGGCGCGCGAGCTACAGTCAGGCTAGAGGTGTATATGGTCGCGGTATGGGAACTCTGAGGGCGTAAGTGGCGCACTCAGCATGCAGTACGTACGCGCTCTGGGAAAAAGAGTAAAGCGGAAGAAAAATGCAAAGTGGACGAGAGAAGCAAATCTCTCAAAGCCCGATTATTTCATTCCCCGCCCCCTCCTTCCTCATCCTCATGCGATAGGACTCCGGTCGGCGCGCGTGAACCGAGACACGACTATTCCCCGCTATGTTGTAATTAGTTTACGCCCGGGCTCACAAAAATCTTTCTACGGAGCACGCCAGCACCACACGCTCCTATCCATTAGCTTCCCATTCCCACACACAAAAAGACGAGGAAATCCTAAAGCTCGTGCTAAAGCGACGTCAGCTCATTAAATCCAGCCCGGAGAAATGGGAAAGAACGGGCGGCTGTGATCCGTCACTCAGACATGCAAATTTCTCATCGCGTAGCAGAAGGAAAGCTCCGATTCCGCCGAGTGCAATAAGACCATGATTCGACGCCCTACCCTCGGGCTCAAACCTTCTGAAAACCTTTAGACTCGATAATCGATGCGTCATCTGGGTGGGAGTAACAGCTTTATAAAGCGCGGCCCGTTCCGCGCCGCATTGTCACGGGAGGAACAGGAATAGGTCCTCCCAGCCGAACGTTGGAGCTGTCCATTCGCACTGTTGGCCGATCTGTTGGCCCGAATCATCTGTGACTATCCATCTGCCTTTTAATCTAGGCAAAACCACTGGGACTGTCGCCTCGGACCAGCAACCGAGGACGAAGCACAGGTTGGGCCAACGGGGACGGGCTGAGCTAGGGACTGGCGATGCTCTTTTGGGCCTACTTACTTGTCCGCCCAGGCGCCCAGGAGGAGAATGTGGAGGAGGATGTGGAGGAGGAGGATGTGGAGGAGGAGGATGTGGAGGAGGAGGATGTGGAGGAGGAGGAGGTGGAGGAGGAGGATGTGGAGGAGGAGGATGTGAAGGAGGAGGATGTGGAGGTGGAGGATGTGGAGGAGGAGGATGTGAAGGAAGAGGGTGTAAAGGAGGAGGATGTTGAGAAGGGAGATGTGGAGGACAGGGAGGATGTGGATGATGGTGTGGAGGAGGCCGTGTAGAGGAGAGAAGGATAAGAGGGAGGATGAGGAGGAGTAGGATGTTGAGGATGTTGAGGTAGTAGTGGAGGAGCGAGGAAGCAGTTTAGGATTTTCAGCTGGGCAGAATCGGCACATTGACATAAAGACATAAAAACAATTACTGTAACGGGTGTTGGCCGACGGTACGAAGGTGCCTTTTCCAGCCTACGAAAGCTCCGAGAAAAATCAAGGCGCAGTTTTTGATCTGGATAGCTGGCAAGCATATGTGCGCAACATTGTGTCGCATTCTTGCAGGCAAACCTTGTGATTTTGCAGCCAAGAAAAAGACATAGCAAGACGGGACTAGAGGGCGAAGCGGGGCGAAGCGGGGCGAAGCGAGAGGGTGGGGTGGGGGGGACTCCGTGTCCATAGCTATAACCCCAAGGACCATTCATCCCACAAACGGAACGACGACGATCACTTAATTAAACGGCCGGCAGCGCTGCACAGTCCCTCATAAGGTGAAGACACCCAACACGACACACGGGGCGAGGCGGGGCCCGTCGTGGGCGCACTGGTCCGGCAGCCGGGCCCGGACCCGCCGTCGCTGCCCATTGCAGGACAATGATGGATCTGGAACGAGCCGGGGGCCGACGTAACGGCAGACGTAAAAATGGAAAGAGAAAAACAACAACGGTAGGAGAGGGAGGAGGAGGAGGTGGGGTGGGGGGCTCGATAGTCTCCGTTAATTTATCATCGTGTGTGATACAATGACGATAGCCATAAAACGTGATGATGGTGATGACACAAGATGAATACTGGCGAGTACGAAACGTGATGATACCGCCACGAGACACCGCCACCGACAAAAGCTCATGTCGTTATGTCGTGATGTACGTGGGATTCATAAAAAAGTGAGGTGGGCGGGTAGGGTAAGAGGCGGGACAAGGCTGCCAAAACAAATAACACTCGCAAAATGAAAATGATCTCATTATATGCCAGGCCGGGCGGCGGCGCCTATAAAGGGAACAGGAGAATAGGTACTGTATGATACAGAGAACAGAATTTGCAACAACCACGCGCCGTGGCGTCACACAAGGCAGACGTAGTGGAGGAGGCAGACAATGTCGCGCCAGCCTGGCCACCGGCCGGGGGCTCGGCTCGAAGAGCACAGCCTAGACTATAACTGCATCCCACCGCTAGCACGCGTTGGCCTCCAATTGGAACCAAGTGACACCGGCTACGTGTTCTACATAAAGAAGGTTAAAATATATTGTTTTGCCTATTTAATTTTTTTAACTTTTTTATGAATTAGTTTTACTCGTTCCTTACCAACACCTTACCAACTTCGTGTTCGGAAGAGCAAGTATTCACTCCGATTCACTCTAAAAATCTCCCTATCGAATATTGTTCAAAGTATGGACGTCACTCTTTATACTATGAACATAAAGTGCGCTGTCAGTCACACAACAATTCGTTGCAAATACGAATCCTCACGTTCGTAATATGACGGGTTTCAATCGCGTTGTATGGAGGATTTTGGTGTCAGTATGTGATGTCAGTATCGCGAAGCCTGTTACGCGAGATGTGGTGTGATTCCGCAAATTCACAATTTTCACGCTATGTGGCTTGTGTGGGAAGACGCAAAGAATCGTCCAGACGACGACGCATTTGTCACCCAGCAGTGCAAGTCGACCCGGGCCGCTGTGCCCTGCCCCGCCTCCGGCTCCCCACGCAGTAGGCTAGCGGAGAAACAGGGCAGGGGATCTTATCTGCATAATGGGGAGTCAAATTTCCTTCCCTGCTTTTCTTTCATGAAGGTGTGACTTCCAGTGCCAGGGGGCACAGTAGAGAAATTTTGTTTGCACGCCAAAAAAAGCTTAGCTGCAATCGCTAAATCAATAGCGAAATACAGCAAAATGAAGCTCAGCGGGGCTAAATGGTTTTCTATTCTATCACAGCTAGTTTTTAGCTACATAGCTAAATAACTAGTTATCCCCCATAACACGTTCTAGTTACTGGAGTAACTGGAGTACAGTATAGCCCGGTATAACCAAAGAAAAGAACGGTGCGGATGGAATGGACCAACCTGCACGCAAAATGGTGTTTTCTGGAACAGAAGTTTGTAAATTTAGCAAACGGTTTACTGGAACAGCAACTGTTCTAGCATACCGTTTGCTAAATTTAAAAATGCCCACTTAAGGGCACTACGCACTTGTGTAATCCTGTTGTCGAGATGAAAGTGTAATTCCTATGTAATCCTTACTATTCTGTGTAATACTTGACCAAAGTTTTCAAAAATTTCACTAAATTTCACTAAATAATCCAAACTAAATGATTTTAGCACCATAGGAAGTTAACACAATTCACATGTAGTCAATTGAAATTCACGAGTAAGCCATGGTATTCACGTAATTCTGTGTACATCCTTAATCGAAGTGGTGGTCCCTTGGGCCAACTTCTGATCCAGCAAACACCCCATTTTGCGTGTTTGGTGTCCGTAAGGCCACCCTGCAGGTTGAAGCGACAAAAGTTCTCCATTACTGAGAGCTGCTTTTCCCGCAGATCACAGGGCGGCGGCGGCGCGGCCGGGCGCCGCCCCCCGGCCCGGGTGCAAAGGACGCTGGCGTCCAGGGGTTGGAGTAATGGGGAGGGTAGTACACAACGCATCAGTTGGTAGGGATAGAATGAGGCGTTCTGGAAGGAGGTTACAAAATAATTCTACGCTGTCTGCGGTGCGCGTCACTGCCTCTCCTGCTGCTGCTTCCAATACATAGAAGCAAATGGAGGAGGGGAGGGCAATTCGACAAAACTTACTTGCAATTGGTATACTTTGTAACAATATTTTTGACAGTGTAGTTTTCCTCTATTTCAAATCGGGAGTACACAACTATGCTAGACAGCCAGGGAGCCAAACGACAAATGATCCAAACAAAAGCATTGCCTCCGCAATCAACCATTATATTGAGCGCAATAGACCGTCAACATTCGCCTAAGCGCCGTTCGGGGCCAGTCACACCACCGTCTTGAGGCGAGAGAGGGTAGAAAGGAAGTTTAAGGGAGGCCGAATGGAGCCGAAGGAGAGCCGTAGTGAAGCCGAAGGGCTGCTCACGGAAAGCGAGGGGATTTAATTGGGCGGACAAATGAAGACTGGCGAATTAATAGCCGTCATTAATCTTTCCTGGGCTGCTACGCCGCGCCACGCCCGCCGCGGACCAGCCCAGCCGTACCTATCGCATCGCAACGGCAAGAGTTTCAGTGGCCGTTGTTGCGCTCGGCCGTCCGTAGGAGCTTTTCAGACTCGAGAGGGAGCAATAGAAGGGAGAGAGAGAACGAGATTCCGCAACGAAGCAGCAGCAGCGATATGCATTCTTGTTCGTCCCTGACCAGTTAGACCATAACCACACCGCCCGCGCAGCCCGGCGTTCTCTTGGGTCTCGTGGGCTCCTCCCCTCCTGTGCGACCATCGATGCCAATTGCACTCATCATTACAACCAATTTGCCCATCATCCTACTTTATCGGACATTTTAAAGGATAATCCAAGGATCCTTCCATTTGCTCGAACCTACATCCACTTGCAAAGCTGCAATATATGGTGCAGTTCGCTATGAACATGCAGTCGTTACAACCCTTTTTGAAGTAAACGTTGAAGCATATAATTGAAAGGGACGTGATTCCACAATCAGAAAAAGACGACCACAACTGTCACCCACTGTGGAGGTTGGGCTGTCGCTGAAGGTTTGCAGCAGGTTCAAAGGACAGACGATGGGCTCTCTGTGAGGAGAGGAAGGAGGGGGGAGGGACGGTAGGCTGGGACAGGTGAGCTAGGAGGAGAGGTAATAGGGCCGGACGGCGTGCGTGCCCGCGGGCCAATCAGAGAAGGGTCACGTGATCTCCTCATTTCCAGCAGGCGTGACAGGACAGCAGTGCTTGAAGCTAAACCAACGCAAGTGGTCGCGGACGAGGGCTCAGTTACGTCCTTGTCACTGTACTGCGTACGCGACCAGCCCGGCCTACGTGCGTGCCGCCGCCAGAGGCCTGGCCGCCCTGGTCGTCGTCAGACAAGGTCCACGCCGACCTCTCTCTCCCCATCCCTCTCCACTCTCAAGGAAGCTGCTCCCTGCTCCGATCTCACAGGAGGACTAGACCACGGTCTTCATCGTGGTCCTCTGGGTCCTCTCTTTATTCACAATACTCTCAACACACACATGCACACACACGCACGGGATGGGGGCG
>NW_026271492.1:0-1292 GCF_000697945.3 Frankliniella occidentalis | reverse complement strand
AGGCGTCCGAAGAGAGCGAGGAGGGGTGAGCGGAACTGTTTCCGAATGTTGTGTTGCACGATAAGCAACTCAAATGTTGGGACTTCCCCTAAGGGATTTACAAACTAATATATGTGTCTGGTTATAAGCAGGAAAATGACGTGACTTACTTGGGGGTATTTTTGTCAGAGGCGTGATTAAGACGAGACCCCACCTCCACCACACACACGCACACCGGAAATCTAAGTGTACAAATGTCGCACACCTGCAGGTGTGTGAAACAATTAACACGCTTGTAGGTGACCGACAAAATATTTTCATAGCTGTATGTGTGTGACAAGATATTCACACATTTGTTGGTGAGCGAATAAAAATTCATTCACTTGGAAAGGTCTCTGATACTGACGATTGGGTTCGGCACTCGGGCTTGTGGGTTCGGTAGCCGCGTACCCCTCGGGACGGAAAAAGGCAACAGTCCCCTCGGAGGTAAGGCCTCGGAATCTGGGTTTCAGTCTTGCTCACCTTGCGTCACCTGTAAGTCCAACAACCGGGAGTATGTTCTGATGAGTACATGTGGTTGGAAGCGGCCGAACTGCGGGGTGAGGGGCGTACTCCCTGCTCCTTTTTAATATTTTTTGACCGGGTAGGGGGAAGTGGGGAGTTGCGGGAAACCAAGATTCAACGCTATCAACGCTATCGTCACACCGGTCTTATGTCCAGCACGGCAATGAGCAGTCCATTGTTGAACATGTAGTCCGCCTTCCATCGCCAGCAATGCGTCTCAGTTTGCCACACCACCACCCCCACCGCCACCACCTACACGCCGCCGAAGAGGTTTCCAGACTGGAGCCTGGAGAGTCAATGGTGAGAGGGGATCTGTCGGGATCAAAGAACGAACAGGCAGGGGCCGTGTGTTCGACTATTTGCAGACGGGGTCAAGCAGGGGTGGGCGGCGGCCGAGGCGGCTCGAGGCCCGAGGAGGGGGAAGGTTTGCCTTTGTAGCGGCCCGGTGTCTGGGGACGGGGAAACCAATCACGGCCGACAAGCATTCGGCAAATACAGTGCATAGTGTGTTTGAAGACATATAGTGTCGCTCGCCGACCAGACCCGGCTGGCGCCACTAAGGCTTTATATCGTCTCTGATCGGAACAAACTGATTGGGTGAGGTCAGATTCACCGAAATGACACGCCTCTCTCTCTCTCTCTCTCTCTCTCTCTCTCTCTCTCTCTCTCTCTCCCTCCCTCCCTCCCCCTCCTCTCTCTCGGACTTAGCCCTTTTGTGTGAAGTCCTTAAATAAAAATTATTTCAATTT
>NW_026271491.1:0-2294 GCF_000697945.3 Frankliniella occidentalis | reverse complement strand
CCCCCCCCCTCTTCTCCTCTTTTCCCTCACGCTGTTGTCAGGGGGGGCCTTGGGGGTCTAGACTGCGTGGAGGTTGGGCGGGGAGGAGCAGCGCGCGCCACACTTGAACGCATCTTTTGTTTCACGCTCCTGACTTTTGGCGCCCCGTCTCCCACTTAGACAGTCTGTCTGCTATGCTCGGCTATGCCCCCCCCTTTTGTCTTTAGAACGAGCAGTTGCGCAGAGGCTCCAGGGTTGGACATTTAAAATCGCATTTTTTTAAAAAAACAGCAGTCCATCACCCCCGTGTCTCCCCGCTGCAGGGAAGCCTTCCGCGCTAACAGTTTGACGGCGCCGTGCAGCCCGCTGTCATCAGTCGGAGAGCCCCTCTGCTCTGCTCGCGCTGTTAAAACCTTACGAAGCAAAATGACATCCTTCGCAATGTTTGCGACTCGCCGTAACTCTCCTCTTTAAATATATGCATTGGGGCTTATGGTGCTGCTGGTGGGGTTCACTAGTAACCTATACAGTCACACTCGCCGGTAACTCTCATATACCGTAGTTGCACAGGTGCTTATTCCAGGTATGGTCCACCTGTAACCTCTACAGAGTGCAGGTTTTTAACGGTGCTCTCCCGCCACGCTGGCCGCCGGAGCCGGAGGGGCCGCCCGTCTCCCCGAACGACTCCCCGCTCGTTTGAGACCCGTCCGTCAGGCCGGTGGCGGGTGCGGGTCGTCGTGGCGTCGCGAGCCGACCAGCCTGACAGCCTCGGTCGAGTCGGTGGCGTGAGGTCGCCGCCGCTGTGGTCACGACGGTCGTGAGGGGAGGGAGAGAGAGAGAGAGAGAGAGAGAGAGAGAGAGAGAGAGAGAGAGAGCCGAAGTAGACAGCGCGCTGCTCGGGAGAAGCGAAGTGGCACGTTACAGAGTTCAGCCTCAGAACACGTTTCGGATGAGTGGTGTTACGAGTTGTCCGAGAACTCCTTGTCGATCTTTGAGCAGGCGCCCGGAGTCTTTGAGCGCACGCGCCTCGTCAGGCCAGGCATCGGCCAAGGTGGGTGTCGCGTACGGTGGCGGGCATCGGGGGAGGTGGGCGTCTTCCATGGAAAGGTGGGGAGGCATGCCCCCCTGCGTCCCCCCCCCCTTTACCAGCTCCTGTCGGACGGCTACTCCTCGCAGGATGGTGATAAAAGCGGCTACAACAATGCCGGATGCCTTTTCAGAGAGACGGAATTTATGCCCCTTTCCTCTCCCGTCACTTCATACCCCCCTCCTACCCCCTTCCCTGCTCCTCGCTCTCACCCACCCGCACACCCACACTCCTGACATGCACAATACACATTTCTAGAGGAGAGAGAGGGGGGAGGGGGGCATGTTTTGTGTCGGAAATGTATGCACCACTCATCAAGAGTTGTGTGCCCTTAACGTGTGCGTGTGTGATTGTGCGTGTGATAGTGCGCGATAGTGTGCGCTGCCCCGCGGGCACGTGCGGTTGTGCGGTAGCGCATTGTGGTCCGAGCTGTACTCGCTGTGGAGCCTCCAGCAGCCTATCCCAGCCCTGCTGCTGCTGCTGCTGTTGCAGCAGTCGCAGTTATTTGTCTTCATACTGTCTCGACGTCGTCGCGGAACTCACCACACAGTTTGGTGTGCGCGGTCTCAGCTGTCGCGCGACCTTTAAATTGTGTGGTGAGTTAGCCATAAGTATGCACAAATTTTTATGCACAATTGTGTACAACCCGTATACCTAGTTATATGCATAAAATTGTGCATAATATTATGGCGGTATGAAATTCTGCAAGTTTCATGCACAAGAAAGAAAGTGCACAAGGGTTTAGTGTGCGCGGGCGAGAGGATTTAAAAAAGCAGATGATACAAATTTATGAATAGGGCTATGTTCCTATTTTCTCTCATCAGCTGCTATTTGTTTGGTTGCTCCCAATCTTGCAATTCGGCGGCCTAGTGGCGTAGAAGAGGACATTTGGGGAGGGCAGGGCGGCAGGGCGTCCAGCGGCCCAGTTGTATTGTTGGGCAGGGAAGGGATTGGGGGCCAATCCCGCGCAGTATTGTTAGCGCGACACTCACTCGGACACCATTCCGCAGCGCTCAAAAAGATGATTTCTGGTTTTGCTCCTAGTTCTCTTTCCTGCTTATCGAGAGTTAAAGCTAGCTGACACCTTACAGTTACTTATGTATTCTTTATATTTAGTGAAAGTATTTAAGGTATCATCTGCTAAAAAGAACCGCGCCTTTCCTCTGCTCCGCGCGCTTGCGACGCATGGGAGGTGAGCGCGCCCGGGAGGTAGGCTGCCAGCGGCGGC
>NW_026271490.1:0-4161 GCF_000697945.3 Frankliniella occidentalis | reverse complement strand
ATCTACTATGGTATCTAGTAAAATAGTTATTGTTCCTGGTTAAGAATTTAATAATATTTTATCTTTTAAAACTAGTCACATACAATGTTGTCTACCCAAATATCTGCTGCACGCTAGTTTTCCTCTTTATTGTTAAGTTGTTAAATTTTTCATAATATTGACTGGTAGTTTTCTGTAACTGGTTCTCTAAAACTTTCATGTTCACACCAAATATCAGATGTGTAAACAGTTAATTGTGCAATCCTCACTTGACTCTTTGGTTTTATGGGATTCAATAAATACTATCATCAAATGTTAAAGACATGTATTTTTGCGTTTAAAACACCTTTATTTCCCAATGTGTTCACAGCCGACGTATTCTTCTGTGTAACTGGAGAGAACAGTCACTTGCTCCATTTTGAGACTGCCTGGCTGGACTCACTACATTTTTACGCAATAACAAGGGGACACCGTCACACTGACATCTGGGTTGGGCTGGGGGGCTGGGCGTGTTGCAGACGCACCGAGACGTTGCAGCGCATTGCGCGGCTGGTGACCAGGTGACGTTGCGTTATCAGCCCGCTTATCGCTGGCTCAGTTTGGCGTCGGCCGGTGCCGAGCGTTCCGAGCCGCGGCGGAGCGGGGCCCAGTGACTCGCGTGGGCTCGGCGCGTGCTCGCCCATCTCGTCCATCTCCACGACGCACATCGTGCCGTGCGAAGCGTCGCGCCTCCGAGGGAAGCCCAGGACCGTGTGGTTTGCGGAGATGGCGCTCGGTCGCGGCGAGTGGCTCTTCGCCGTGGCGCTGGTGACGGTGTTGGTGACCGCGGCCGTGGCTGTTGACTTGCGCAATGACACGTCGCCGGTGCCGACCCTTGTCGGGCGCCCCGCTTCTGTAGAACCAGCCCCGCCGCCCCCCGCCGGTCCTGCGGCGCCTGCACCTACGGTGGCACCTGCACCCACGGCGACCATCGCTGCCGCCACTCCAGTTGCGCCCAAGGACGCCAAGGACGCCAAGGACCGTAAGGACCCTGGGAGGAGACCGGATTCTAAAAAGGATCGGCCACCGCCGCGCGGAAAGGGGCTCGATGCGACGCCCGCCCCCGCGGCCCCTGCGGCCTCCACACCCGTGACCCCCGCGCTGCCCCCTACAAAGCCGTCACCATCCAGCGGAAACAAGCCTGTGGTGGTGGTGGTGGACGCTGGGTCGAAAGCCGCCCCCGGGGCAGCAGTGAAACCACCTGTGGGCGGCCCCCCTCAGGTGGAGGTCAAGAAGGCGCCGCCGCCCGTGGTGTCTGAGAGTCGCGGCAAAGCTGGACCCAGGGTGGGCGCGTCCCTGGTGCCGGGCCTGGGCGCGGAGGACATCGAGGAGATTGAGGAGGTGGAGGCGACCACGCGCTCCCCAAAGCTGGACGTCGAATGGTTCAACCCGCCAAAGAGGCCGCCACCACCCACCACTGACGACGAGGACATCGACGTCGGGTACGACGAACCCGAAGACCTCAAGCCCTCCACCGCCCCGACAACTGCTGCCACAACCCCTACTTCCACGTCGACATCGACAACCACGACTACCACGACTACCACAACAACGACTACCACGACCACGACCATCGCCCCCACGACGCTCCCCACCTCCACTACGTCTACCTCGGCCTCCACCACGGTCGCGGTTGTCACCGCCGACGGGAACGGCACCACGAACGTGACCACCGAGCCGCCCTTCCGACCCGTCGTGCCCAAGTGCTGTCCGCCGGGCCAGCGCGTGCTCAGCGAGAAGAAGACGTGCGTGGAGAGCCCACTCGAGTTCATACCGCCCTTCGTCGAGTACGAGGAGGAGCTGTCGGAGGCCGCCCTCGACGGCTCGCTCATGTACTACGACGATGAGGACGAGGCGGACGCATACCCGGAGGAGACCGTCATCACGGAGGGCGAGGGCTACGACATGCTCGTCGGCAACCCCTGCCGCCACGGCCGCTTCCGCCTCGAGCCGCACGTGGACAGCCGCGACGAGTTCTACCTGTTGGCCAACGGCTCGCTCATCGTGCCCTTCCTCTACGACCACCCCCTCGGCACGGACGAGTTCTGCATGGACGTGTTCCCGGACACGGACAACGGCGACGTCATGATCCTGCCGCTCATCTGCTTCCCGCCGCCCGAGGGCCCGAGACGCAGCGGGCTCCAGTTCATCCTGTACCCCATTGGTGAGTCCGATAGCGGTGCGATAAAGACTCGTTGCGTCAGCTGTCCGCGGCCGCGGCCACGGCGGGGCGGGGCCCACGGCGGGGCCCGCGGCGGGGCCGGGCCAGTCACACTCTCTCGCGGAATGTCGCGTAATCAGAGCGCAGAGTGCGGGGCGGAGCAGGGACTTTGGCGCCGACCGGACCGGACATGAGAGTCGGCACAACAGATAGCGCGCTGCTCATCGCTCCCTCACTTCCACCTTCCGCCCCGCCCTTGCGCCGCCCAACCCACGTCCTGCTCATGACCTCACGCTTGTGTCCGTTTCCTCTCCATCCCTACTATCTCGCCCTCTCTTTCACACACCACTTCACATCGTCCATTCAAAATTGAAAACTGTTATTCTCATCCACCAGACGGCTTAACTGATTCCCTAGTTCATCGGGTCGGGAAGTAGTTGTCGTCCTAGAAGACGTAACACAAATAAACAAGAAAATCCTCTTTTGGTTATGTCTCCGTTTAGGCTTGCTGCTATCCGTGCCCTTTCTAGTGACGACCTTCATCCTGTACGCCATGACGCCGGCCCTGCGCGACGTGCACGGCAAGGCGCTCATGTGCCAGGTGGTGTGCTTGTGCGTGGCCTACCTCACCCTGGCCTTCGTCCAGCTGTGGGGCTCTTCCCTCAACGGCGGCTTCTGCTTCGGCGTCGGTAAGTTGTCTTGTCCGCGCGAAGTACTACTACTACTTACACAAGCGAGATAGCAACGAGTTGGTCGTAACAACCGTGTCCGTTCGCCACAGCCTGCATCGTCCAGTTCTCGTTCGTCGCCTGCTTCCTCTGGCTGAACGTCATGTGCATCAACACGTGGTACAACATGGCGCTGAGGTGAGTCTCGCCGGCTCCCAGCCCCGGCTATAGCTTGGACATGCCGGCCGCCGTCATGGTCATGACCCCCCGTCTGCCCGCCCCCAGGCCGGCGCAGCGCTGGTGCCGGCGCACGGAGCGGCGCCGCTTCGTGCTCTACTCCATGTACGCCTGGTCGCTGCCCTGCGTGCTGCTTGGCGTCACCCTCGTCATGGACCTCACGCCCACCATCCCGTCGTCCTACGTCAAGCCGCGCTTCGGGGTCGACTTCTGTTGGTTCCAAAGTGAGTGCGTGACATAATCATAGATCGCAGCTTGTTTTGTTTTTGTTGTTGTTGTTGTGTGTTTTTTTTTTGTCCCCAGTGTTGTAGCCCTGGCGATCTCACGTGCCAGTTGGGCCGCGCATGACAGGGTTTGATTGTACGCGACCGGCGCTGGGCCTGACACGTTCGTGACCTTCCCCCTCCCCCACCTCCCCTCCCATCACTCTGTAAGCCTCTCTATATACATCTCCCTCTATCTCTGTCTACTTTGCCTTATTCCAGCTGATCGAGCCGCCCTGCCGTACTTCTACGCGCCCGTGACGTTCCTCGTCATGATGAACGTGGTCCTGTTCGTGCTGACTGCCTGCAGCGTGCATCGCCGACGGCGGAGGAGCGCCCTCGACGCCAGCGTCACCCCCCTCACCAAGGACACCTGCTACACGCGGCATTCCACCACTGCGTGAGTCCCCCCTTTTTTCCCCCTCTTTTTGTTGTTGTTGTTGTTTGTTGTCTCCCCTGCTCAGCCGCCCTTATTCGACCTCGGCGTTTTACTATTCGCTCGCACGCAGATCAGCAGCGGGAGCGTGCCGTAAAATTATTTATCAGGTCGGAGCGCGTTCCGAACACGAGCCCACGAGGAGCCTCCTCCCCTCCGGACGGGATGGGACGGGGTGGGCCGGGCGGGCTCTCGGGCTGGGCCTTGCACGTGTGCCCCGGGAGAGACAAATGCAGTAATCATCCACTCCCAGCCGAGAAAGGCGCGCCTAGCAGCAGGGGCGGGCCCCCTTCTCTCTGCTGCTGCCTGCCGTATTCGGAGTCGACGGGGGCATGGCGGGCGAGCCATTCAATTCAGTTTCGCCATGGCGGGGCGGGG
>NW_026271489.1:0-2270 GCF_000697945.3 Frankliniella occidentalis | reverse complement strand
GCCGATTCCTCGGCCGATTCTCTTATTGGATTCATACAGATTCATGGGAAAATTGCACACATTCATGGACAAATTATTTCTGTTCAGAAATCCCCCACGATTTACACGCAGTAAAATGCTTTCTTGCTTCAAGCCTATCACAACCAAACCCACCGCTTTTCTTTGAGTCAAGCCAAAATTATCTTAATCGAAAGATTTATAATTGAAAAATAACTCAATATATTCCTTCCGAACAAACTAATCTTGACTTTACTTAACAAAAGCTCTGGGTTTGGTTTAAATAGGCTTAGAACAAGAAAGCATTTCGAGGCCATCTGCTAGGTGTGAGAAGTGAAGAGCTCTAGCAACCATCGGCCATCGTATGGTTACTTCAGGGAAAACCATAACATGGTTACAGAATTAACAGACAACCAGTTATCTGAACCAAATTTCAGTTCTCGCGGACACTTTGTTTGAGTCCTCTACCATCACATCATGGCTGTCCCTGAAGTTACCGTACTATGGTTGCCACACAGCTTTCCATTTTTCTGAGTGCGCGCGTTGCGAGTCGTGTATTAGCGCCTCACGCCGCTCACGGGCTGCAGTGGTTTGTTTGATCCCTCTTAAGCCCCTCTCCTTGCCAACCCCTCCTCACTTTAAAGGGGGGGGGGGGCGGGGGTTGACGACATTGTCACACTACGAGTAAGCAAGCGTCCACCGCGCCTCCCCCCGCCCCCACGCAGTGATGGCCGCCCGTTTGCCTCTCGTGTTCGAGTCCTCTTCGGAGCCCTCCTGCCGCCGTGCCCCCCGGGCCTCCCCGAGCCCTTTGGCCGTGGCGCTGCTCGACACCCTCGAGATCGACGACGGAGAAGGGTGCAAGTGTCCCCCTCCCCCCCCCCGCCCGCCCGCGACGGGGCAGCGCCGCCGCTATCCCCAGTCCTGGCCCGACCGACCACTTCTCGGGAGAATTTCAGACGCTCTTGACTCTCAATGGCTCGTCAGCGTAGACCTGTTGACTGACGCGAGGCGCGAGGCGCGTCGTGTCGAGGCGTCCCCGGAAGTGTGGAGTGCGTATAGGGCTTCCCCCTCACCGCTCGTTACTGGCCGCCCGGCTGGTCGCCCGCCGCCCCCGCCGCCCCCGCCGTCCTCGCCGCCCCCGCCGTCCTCGCCGCCCCCGCCGCCGTGGCAATATATACATAGTCCGCTGTTTGTCTCCACCCCGCTCTCCGCGTCCACTCGAAACTTCCGCCGCGACACATTCCCCCGTTTGAGCGGCGCCCGCCCCGCTGGAGGAGCGTATTGAAGTGCCCGGGAGAGACCACAGACGGGACAACGCGGGAGACTGATTACCCGTGTCGCTACTCTGGGGTCCCCTGGGGTCCCCGGGTCCCCCGGGCCCCCCGGGCACCCGGCAGCGCGGCGCACAAGCTGGGCACGCCCCACCCCGGCCCAGCCCGGCCTCGCCTACCCGGCCAGCCGCTCTCAAACTCCAAGTGCCTCCCTCTATTGTTCTCTTCCTCCAACACTCCACTAGGAAATAAATGTCGTAGAATAACAACAAATCTTTCGTTAAGGTTTTCAAAGGGAAAACTCGTTACATAACGTCATTATTGGGTTGTCATCCAACGACAGTATGGCGAAATTTTCTAGTGTAGAACTTACATGTTAGGAACACAATTGTTAGGAAACCACTGACCTCCACTTCAAACAATAACATGAGATTACATACACTTGCTGTATAAAATAACATCTAGAATTAACAGCAAATATAGCAAATATAGCAAATATAATTTTTACAGTGTGGTACCCCCACCATCCCCGGGCCGGCCGGCCTGGAGGATATGACTAGGTCCCTCTATCCATTACTATTCCCATCCTTCATTCCCCATTCTCTATCCCCGCTTTCGTCATGGCCGGCGCTGGCCGTGGCCCTCGGCGCGCCAGTTCTCTGCGGCCCGGCCCAAATCCTCTCCTCTCGAAACGCCTCACCTTGTAACCCTCCCACCCCCTTGTAACCCCTTAACCTCTTCCCCACCTCCTCCCTTACGCCCCTCCCTCCCTCCCTCCCTCCCCTCCCTCCCCTCCACTCATTCTTCAGCCCTCCGACCGCCTGCTGCTATGACGTTTGCCGTTACCGCACGACAATATGCTTTCATTTATCTCTTGCTATCTGCCTCGCCAACGGTTTATCAATTTCTTGTGCCTCGCGCGCGCGAGTCGTAAATTGGAAACGCTTTTTGAAATATACCGCGCTTTTGTGACTTTATGTCCCCTCTCTCACTCTCTCCACC
>NW_026271488.1:0-1129 GCF_000697945.3 Frankliniella occidentalis | reverse complement strand
AGGGCGTCGTCGTGCCCGTGGAGCCCCCGCCGCCCCCACCCCCGACACGACAGCGCCACCCCAGTAACCGGAGACGGCGCGGCCGGGCTGGACCTCCTCGCGCGGGACACGACAGGAGGACCTCGACGGCCTGCCCACCTGAGCACCAACACCACCACCATCAGGGCGTAGGATGAGACGCCTAACCTTGCTCACCAGGGCGTGGTGGGGTCTTCGGCAGTTGCACGAGGGGCAAGCCTCCCCCCCCCCCCCCTTTCCCCCCCTTAGGCCGAACTTACTAAAGGCCTACCACCCCTGCTGACGGTGGGTGCACCGCCACCGCCATCATCTGTGGGTGTAAACTAAGAAATGCCAAGAAATGCGAACTGTTGCGCGCGCCCAAGACTTTGGAGGCCGGCGGCGGGCGGGCGGGAGGGTGCCGGGACGCAGGGGCGGCGTGGGGGCGGCGCTATCAAAAACTTTTTCACTCCCCGGCTGGGCCCTTCCACTTAGCGAGGTAGGCGGCAGCGCCTCCCCGCAAACCCCCTCCCCTCCCCACCACCACCACCCAGCCGCCGCCAAACTTGGACGAATATGCACACATTACCTGGCGACCGGCAACGAGCAAACATACGGCGGGGCGTGGGTTGGCAGCAATGAAGTTGTCGGAGCGCGGGGCGTGGCGGGGCGGGGCAAGGCGGAGCGGGGCAAGGCGGGACAAGCTGGGCCCGGTCACCAAGATGGAGAGGGTGGGGGACTGCGCTGTAGGCAATGCACGCTCAAAGCGTCGGAGGCGGGGCGACGACGCCCTCAGCCCGCCGCCCCGCGACGCCCGCAGCCCGCCAGCCGGAGCGACAGAGCCGATTTTACACATTAAACTCCCGCGAATACTTCAAAGTGGAAGCAGGGAGCGTGGGGTAGTCGGCGCCGTTTCCCACCGCCCCACCCGCCAGGCAACCCTACTGGCATGCCTCCATGCAAATGTATGTACCCTGCATATTGAGAGCGCCCCGCCCCGCCCCGCCCCGCCCCCGTCGGGCTCGAGAGGACCGAATCTTTTTCCCGCGGCCGGCCCTTGGCCGCGGCCGTCTATGTCCGCCCCCCGACTTACCTGTTTGCTGGAGGCGGCGGCGGCGGCGCTCCGGCTCGG
>NW_026271487.1:0-1009 GCF_000697945.3 Frankliniella occidentalis | reverse complement strand
GCCGCCGCCGCCGGGACCCCCGCGATTCACCTGACCCGGCCGACGGCTCCACATCTGGCTCTAACGGTGCGCGCGCACTGCCCAGACCCAGACCCCAGACGGGCCCGGACACGCCAAAAGGCCCGCCGCCAGCCCGCCACCCGCCAGCCCGCCAGCCCGCCTGCCCGAGAATCGCGGGGGCGACAAGCCGAGCGGCCGGCGGCTAAGCTGCACAAGGAGCCGCCTGCTGGACGATTCAGGTCCCGGCACGGCCACCCCACCCCACCCCCGCCTTCTGACCTGGCCTCTTGTCTAAGGCTCAGCTGGCCGGCGGACATGGGGTTGGGGCGCGCTGGAAGCGCGCTTGCTTGTCACATCCTTGTCACCGCGAATATCGCCCCCGGAGCCCGGGGGGCATCCAGATCCGGGCATCCAGTCCCGCACCCCGCGCTCACACTCAGCTCTTTTCTGTAACAAGTTCAAGTTCAAGAGTCTATCACGCCATTGCTTATGGGAGGGTGTCGCTCGTGTCGCCTCCGTGCTCTTCTTTTGCGGGGGAGGGGGTATGCGAACCTGTGACCGATTGTGACTGCGGGAGTAGAGGGGGAGGGGGGCTCAAATCCATTTGAATCCATGGTCAAATCCACTCTGACTCAGTCCGCGCGATGACTAACCAATCACGTCACTAAAGGGGGGGGGGGCAAAATCGTGACTAACTGTGACAATGGGGTCCTGGGGCGTCAAAAAGGTGTCGAAATAAAAATTGTGAACGGCCCCCTTACCCGGGGCCCGGGCCCGACCCGTCGCCCCGCGTCGCAGGGTCGCCTGTCGCGCGCCTTCGCTTCCCAGAGGGACGGAAGGGCACACCGCCTCCCCCCCCCCTCAAACAAAAGCAAAAGCGGCCGCAGCTTATATACCGATGCTGTGAATCGCTACCTCGGGCTACCACGGAGTGGAGCTCCTAATCCCCGGGCCAGTATGGCCGCCGAGTCCTTCGGCCAGAGTCTCTGTGCTTCAGCCTAATTGAAAG
>NW_026271486.1:0-1494 GCF_000697945.3 Frankliniella occidentalis | reverse complement strand
TCGGTTTTCAAGGACGGCCCTTGAAAACAGCCATTTTCTGTCCGTTTTCAAGGACCCGTGCTTGAAACGGAGTTTTGGTCCTTGAAAATGCAAAAATGTCCTTGAAAACCAAGGACCGGGGCTAACCGAGCGGAGCCGAACGCGTCTCCACGACTCCGTCGCGTAGAGCTGGACAAAGCCGGGCCAGCTTGGAGCTGGACACAACAACTGTCCACCAGGAGGACTAGACGTATACGGCCCTGTTGTCCACGCCGCCCACGGGACGCTCTCGTGAGGGGGAGGGAAGGGGGGGGGGGCACGAACACGAACATGAGCGATTGCCGAACAGATCTGCCGCGGGAGGAGAGCGCGGGAGAGAGAGAGAAAGATAGAGAGAGAGAGGTAGGGAAAGGGGGGAGAGAGGGGGTACGGTACAATCGGGGAGGTGCATCTCTCCGTGGAGCGGGCGGGGCCGCGCCGGGTCGGGCCGGGTGGTCGATTTCAATTATGACTGCTGTTACCCGCGCGAGTCCAGCAGCAGCCCGGGCCGGGCAGCGCGGCCATCGGAATCCCATTACGCGTCGTGTGCCATTACCTTCCTACCTCCCCCGCGACCGCTGGCAGGACCTCCAGCGCGCCAGCAGCTAGTCCAGGAAACGCAACGGGCGTGTCCCGGGCGTGTCCTGCCGCACGCGGGCGGGCGGCCGCACCGCGGATTGTTCCGGATCGCGATGATAAATCCGCTATCGGAGCCGGGCTCGGGCAGCACGGCGGCCCGGCCCACACCGCACCGACCCCGCGGGGCTGGCGGCCGAGGCTGCATGGCCCACACGGAGCCCGCGCAAGGGGCGTAAATCACAGCACGGACACACCACACTCACCTTGATGGCAACCTCGAGGTCCTCCTCGCGCATGGCTGCGGGAGCCTGCTGCTGCTGCTGCTGGTGCTGCTGGTGCTGCTGTTAGACGGCGTCGGGGGCGGCGCCCTGCTGCACCTGCTGCCGGCGGCGCGTCCACCGGGGCACCCACCGCGACCGCATCACGCCGAGCCGCTGCGAGGGCAGGAAAAGGAGCCAGTTAGTGGATGCAACAGTGAAAACTTAAACATTTTCATTGAAACAGAAAACAGTTTTAGAACATTCCAAAACATTTAATTTTTAAAAACGTATTTTACGACTTCTCTTTACTAGAGTATGTTTTTCTCTTTTGACCACACACCTACAAGAGTGTGACTCGAGCCACATTACTTCTTTGGGCGGGTCGAGTCCCCCGCCTACCGCCCACCGCCGCTCCTGTCAACACCGCTGCTGCCGCACAACATCTAATTAAACGTCGATCTGCCGCCATTTAGGGCCTGAACGGCGGCGCGCCGATGCCGGGCGGATGCCCCGGGGACACGGCACGGCCACGGCCTGCACGGCCACGGCAGCGGCGGCGGTGGCGCGTTCAGTGCCAGTGCTGTTGTGTCTCGCCCTGCGGAGGAAGGGCAGGGCCTGCCCCGGGGGCGCGGCGGGG
>NW_026271485.1:0-1486 GCF_000697945.3 Frankliniella occidentalis | reverse complement strand
GCCCAATGGAGGTCCCCAACGGATCCATCCGACGGTTTGGTTTTTATTTAGCGCTGCACGGCGAGGAGCCGCAGTGCGTGCGTCCGTGCGCGAGCGCGCGAGCGCTACCGCTTAAACACCTGACGATACGAACAGGGGCGTGCTGTCTCTGCTCCATACACACTAAAAGCTAATTACTGAGTTCTGTGTACGTGCTCTGCTGACGCATTTTTTTAATACGCCAGTATGAACAAACTTGTTCACACCGGCGTATTAAAAAATGCGTAAGCAGAGCACGTACACAGATCTCAGAAAGCTATGAATATAAATGTTCATAAGCTTTTAGTGTGTATGAACAATTTGTCCGCTCCTGCTAAGGAAAGCAGAGGTTACTTCGCGATCATGGCGGGTGGCGGGGCCGGACCATGTAAACAAACACATCGGCCGGCCGCCATGTTCATGAAGCAACTTCCTCCTTGCTTCTTCTTTGCTGCGACAGCGAGAAAATTGCTCTAGTAAAACAGCGGGGTCCGTTAATGTTGCCCGAACGGTGAAAAGTGACCATTCGATTGTGCTCTTTTTCTTGAATGGGTGAAGAAAATCCAGTTCACTGCTGGCGCTGTCTAAACGCAGGCTGCAACCGTATTAAAAGGAGACAGTCAGCTTAGAGCGTATGCAACACTGGAGCGCATATACTAAACTCGGTTGCAATATTGTTACTAGTTTGTTACTAATTACCAGTGGCTGATTCACCCCGCGCCCTTCTCTAGTTCTACAACACGCAGGCTGCCGGGCGGGCTTCCCTGACCACGGCGCCATACGGGCCGAGTGAGTAGGCAACTCGACCGCACTTAGGAATGCGGTACAGCATGACTACGGGAGTGGGCGGGGTGAAACAGCCCCCTGGTATGTACAGGGTGGTCCAGGAGACCCCTCCTTTATTTTGCTTATACTGTACCGGATGCAGGCGTGCGGCCGGGTTGCATACTCGCACGGGGCCATAAGGCGCCGCGGTGAGCGGCGGTAGACAAGACCGTCTGCACGCCTGCATGCGGTACAGTATAAGCAAAATGAAGGAAGGGGTCTGTGGACCACCCTGTATTGTTAGTCACAGTATTGTACTATATCTCAATTCAGTAATGCACACTAAAGTCTAGTGCTAGCGAGGGGACACCCACTCTCCAAGTCGGTGTGCCGGGTGTAACTACTGTGAATACGCAGCAGTGTTGTGGAATGGCATACTGCATTTGGCCGCAGGGGCTATGGCCCCTTACGGGGTTAACTCAGTGAGAAATGGGAACGTGTATTCAACGTCGAATCGACGTCGAAATATGTGGATTGGGGGACAAAATGACGTTTATTCGGTTGTTTCGACGTCGAATCGACTTTGAAGAGATCTCATTTCTCACTGGGCAATAATAGGCAAACGCGCAACAGCTGCGTATTCAGTTACACCCGGTGCAATGAGTTTCGCGAGTACCCCCGAGTATTCAAGAGTGTTGGCGAG
>NW_026271484.1:0-3332 GCF_000697945.3 Frankliniella occidentalis | reverse complement strand
AACGAATGATTTTAATCAATCATAAAACAAAAGTTACGTTTACTGATCTTCTGCAAATGGTGAAGCCATCCACTCCACAACATTTGAGACTACCGGAATTTCGGTTGAGGGGATAGGAACCTCCTCGAAGTGTACTGTCTCCACGTCCAGGTCATCCTCATCCAACCAAGTAACGTCGTCGGATGTAGAATCTTGGAATTGGCACAGATATTCGCGTTGCTGCATTGTAACACGAGTGCTGAGAACTTTGTACGGCCGAATCCGCGCAGCTGGATTTTCCTTGATAAACGCACGACTGTGCATTATCTTGATGTGTTCATTCTTAGCCGTTTGTGAGGGGAAGTACAGCCCGCAGTGCTCACAGGTGCGAGGAACCAGCTCGGACTGGACGCTTGGGCAAAAAGTGTCATACACAGTAGGCTTATTTGGGATATTTAACGCTGACAGAGCATAGAGATTGGGAAAGTTTCCCTCTGTGGATGTAGGTTCCGGCACTGTCAGCATGCCCTCTGCGTCCTGGGTCACTTTCACCGGTGGTGGTAGGAAGCGGTTGGGGAGTATTGTCGCCAGGTTGCTGCGAAGAGGACTGCAGCAGGACGTGTTCTTGCACTTTACTATCTGCAGCAAGTACTGCGATTGGCGGACGTGGTCTGCCAGCCACTCGGCTTTTGCAGTCTCCTCTTCGTCAGCATGCTGATCCTCAGCATCCCCACCTTCATCCGCCGGGGCTGCAGAATAAACAATGGGAACAATTTATACCGAGAGTTGAGCCAAACTGAAAAGATAAAAATAGACGTGTTGTGCGAACGATTTTACCTGGATTAGGGACGTACTCCGCTACAACAGGGTGGCCGTCGATGACAAGGTCGGACCACACGTCCCCCAGGATGGTAGCGGCTGCGCCGAAGTTGGCTTGCTCCAGGCTGGTATCTGTTGTCTTCTTGGAGGCGTCCAAGTGAGACCCAAAAAAATCATGGGGCAAGACAAGCCCGGAGAGCTCTTTACTGAGAGGCGCCATCCGCCTCTCGACCCGGTTGTATGCACTTCGACCTGATAAAAATAGAAACAGTAAATATATCTGTTGCAGAGATATAACTTCAGCTTACAATAAAGTTTAAAGTATTTTACCAGGGGCATTCGCCACCACGAACAGGGCGTCCAGATCCATGTTTTTGAAGTGGCGGG
The DNA here is from genome assembly GCF_000697945.3 of Frankliniella occidentalis. Classification (NCBI taxonomy): domain Eukaryota; kingdom Metazoa; phylum Arthropoda; class Insecta; order Thysanoptera; family Thripidae; genus Frankliniella; species Frankliniella occidentalis. The sequence continues at coordinate 2,147 of NW_026271484.1, read as the reverse complement.
CAGCCTCTGCCAGCACTGCCCGATGGCGAGGAGCCTCATCTGGACCACCATCTACAGAGATGGCCACTACGGGCTTGGTGTCTCCATGCTTGTTCCGGACAAACTCCCGGAACTCGGCCAATCCGTAGATGGTGTTGAAGTCCGTTGCATGACTGGCAGCTGTCGATGAGGAATGTTTGCCGGAGCGGATGGCGACGTAGGTGGGTCCACTGTAGGTGACAGCACCCTCGGACCCGATCGCACCTTGCTTGATCTTGCAGGCCGCGTATACGGACGGGATAAGCTTGTGCGCAGGGGCTACTACAAAATCATGGTCTGAGAGGGTAACCCTATAGTCCATGTGCATAATGAGAGGTGCTTGCTTGTTGGCCGCTGTTATGCCAAGAGGGACCCTAGCTTTGTCGTCTTGGGACATAAAGAAAGCCTGTGCTGGTCCCAGCACTGAGACGACGCATTCTACCTGTCGCACAGACGCCAGTGCGAACTCGGTGTCGATGTGACGCCGATGTTCGGATGTTTGGGCTTTGACGAGCTTGACGGGGACCGTCGTGATGTGGCGAGGGCCATCCCCTGCGTTGGCACGCCGGGGTAGAAGGCGAAGGTAGGTAGCGCTCCGGCTGATGTTGAACCCGGCCAAACGCAGCTCTGCGACGAGATCGTCGAGGGTTCTGCACAGCTGCATCGACTCCGACCGCCTCCTGGCGTCGGCGCCGCCGTGTGCCTGGGCCATCTTCACGATTGTCTGGAGCAGTAGGGGCTGGTCCACCTCTACTCGAGGCCGCCCAGTTTGTCCCCGAATCTTCAGCTTCTTGCGGAGTGTAGGATCGCTGGCAAGCGCCTCGTTTAGGGCCGTCCTCTTTTTCTCTCGTTCACGGCGCTTCCGCTGGGCGTCGCGCTGAGCGATTTTCAACTTGTTCTCCTCCTCACTGATCTGCGTGCGAAGCTGCAACCAAAAAGCAAGATATTTAGAACCTATCTCATTAAATATACAGTGTAAATTCGCAATTTAAAGAACGCCGTCTACTTACCCGCTTTAGCTCCTTTCTGGTACCGACGGGTGCCAAGTCTGACTGGTCCAGAGCCACCAGGCTGGTCAGCTGGTTCTTTAAAAGAACGATATTTTGTTGAAGTTTGTCCTGCTGTGGTGTGCTGTACACGCGCGCTGGTGCGGCGATGGAGTTGGCCTCCTCCGGGTCGTCGACACTCTCCTCCTCGCGTCTGTTGGCTGCGCACACTGGACCACTAGTCCCAGAAGCCGGTGGAGAGCACGTGGGCGAGGGCGTCTCTGCTGAGGACGATGCTGACATGGGGGGAGCAGCCGTGGAGCAGGAGGGCGAGGAGGACGTGGAGGGTGCCGCCGCCAAAGAGCACGCGGACGACGTCGAGGGGCCCGCCGAGGAAGACACTGCACTCGTGCCATCAACGGGTGTTGAGGCACGACCCTGTTGCAAAAGTTAATACAGAGTTTTACTTTGCGGCTACAACACGAACTAAATCTCGTGACGATACTGCTCAAAACGTTTCGCATGTACGTTCACCGAATGCCATCCACTCGCTGGCGCGGCGACACCCCGCATTCAAACCATTGACTGTGATTTATAGGTTATGTACTCACCATATTCAGATATTTGTGGAGTGTTTGCACCTTTTTCGTCGTCGTCTTCGACTTGTAGTCATTAATCAGCCCTTCGATGTGATCCTGGAAGGGCGTGGTACGAGGCTTGCCATGTTTCTTTTTTGCTTCGTTCCAAATGGTATTAACTTCTTTTTGCGCATTTCCCTTTGAACGATCGGGGAACCGCGCAGTGTAAGCTTTAAATAACGCCAAGTGGAGATCAGCCCCACTTGCCATGTTGATGCACCCAAAACCCACACAAAATATCGTCAAAACACTGTTGTTTGCTAAACAAAACAAACCGAACCGGCCGAAACACGCACGCTCATGCTGGCTCAATAGTTTCCGCTGGCGCGGCTGAGCTCGACTCGGCTCGGCCGCGCTCGGCTCGACACGGCACGGCTCACCTCGCCTCAAACCGCTCTAGCGTGCTCCCTGCGGACGTGGGGTAGTGTCGAAACCCAGCACAGAGTATTCCCATTTTCCCCGTATCCTCATGTAGAAAGCGGACGTCCGGACAGCCGTTACCCCC
>NW_026271483.1:0-1290 GCF_000697945.3 Frankliniella occidentalis | reverse complement strand
TTTTTTCGTAGCTCCGCTCAGCCTGCGAGGTATGCACCCCAACGCTCCTGTGTGCTGCAGCGGCACCGGTTGCCTATCCATCGCCTGACAGGCGCTCTGCGTGTGGGGCTGGGCTTACTCCCCATTTTTTTATTATTTTTTTGTCAGGGGGGGAGGGGGGAGTTGGCGGTGTGACTGGGGGCGCCACAGGCGCCAGGCCAGAGGCCACCCTCGCAAGCGATGTGCTGACGTCTTGCGTTGTTCCGCAGCCCTGGATGCACCTCAAGATGCTGGTGCACTGGTTGTTCACGGCACTGCTGTGGTTCGGCTCGCTCAGCTCGCACACCCTGGCGCAGGCCGGCCACGTTCTCATGCAGGTGGCCCAGGACCTGAGCCCCGACTACTCGGAGGGCGAGTACGGTGAGTGTCGTTCGGGGAATGCAGTTAGGGGAAGGTCCGCCGGGGAGTGGGCTGTGCTAAACCCCCTGTCCTCTCTGCACACAGCGGACGTGGCGTTCGACCCGGACCCCACGGCGACCAACGGGCCGGAGGAGAAGGTGACCAAGGTGCCGGTCGAGCGCATCTTCAACAAGCTGCTCATCAACCGGACGCGGCCGCAGCCCTGCGACCAGCAGGTGGACCTGTTCCTGCTGGCCAACGCGAGCAACGTCCACATCCCGATGAACGGGTGCAGCCGGCCCTTCGTGGCGCACAGCATCCCCAACAGCAACCTGCTGCTGCTCGTCGTGGACGCGCTCTGCCCCCAGGAGGAGCCGCGCCAGGTGCACGAGGTGACGCTCAGCCCCACCGAGGTGGTGTACAACGCCTCGCTCAGCTGCTACAAGGTCGGCCCCGGCTGGGACCTCAACCGGAAGAAGCCACGCTCGTGCTTCAACCACCACCCTAAGGTAAGTGTGCAACATCCTCCTACCCCTCCTCCCACTGGCGGGTCGAGTCTAACAGCCCAACCTCTGTTTTGTGTTTCCAGGAGAGGGAGATCGAGCTCTGTGGTGGGGCCACGTCCCTCACAGCGTGGACCTTCCTGAGCATAGTGCTCTCTCTGCTGGTTCTTAGGATAGGAACCTGTCGCCATCTCAGAGTAATTTCATGAGGGTAATTTTTTTCCTAATCATAAGACGATAGTGAGCCCATTTGTCTGTGATATAGAATTTAATTGAAAGCCTCTGATGTGAACATGAGAAGCCCAAAACAAATTTCTCACTCTTTGACACATTCCTGAAAAGAACTGAGAACGTATTATTACTATTGTTATGATAATTACTATTAAAAGTCATTCCCCCATGACTATGG
>NW_026271482.1:0-1472 GCF_000697945.3 Frankliniella occidentalis | reverse complement strand
CCCGGCCGCCCCCGGCCGCCCCCTCCGACCGGCAGCCAGACACACTGCTAGTAACACACACATCGACAGACAGAGCGAGAGCGCGGGGCGGTGCGGGAGCGAGCGGGGCGGCCGCGCGCCTCTCTCTCTCGCACCACCCCCTAGACACCACCACCCCGCTCCTCGCCCCTCTCGCGCCTTCTCTCTCTTCCTTGTCTCTCTCTTACTTCAGAACTGCTTCGAGTCGCGGAGCTGAGCCGGGCCGGGCCGGGGCGGGCGCAGGCCCAGGACGCTCTCCGTCTCTCTCTGGCCGCCGCCGCGCCCGCCCGCAGCGCCTCCGCCCCTCTCGCTCGCGCTCACACACACACACACACCCGCCCCCGCATGTGGATTCCACAAAACCTACCGAGTATATCGATCAATAAATTTGACGTTGGTCGTGCAGTTGCAGGCTGGCAGGCGGCGGCCGGCGCGGTCGACTCGGGGTGGGGGAGGGAAGGACGGGATGAGACGTCTGAGGGACTGAATATCTATATGCGCACAGCGAGGAGTGCGCGCGCTTCACGTCGGCATCGGCCGATTAAAGTTGCATGCAGCATATAAGGTTCGGCTGGCATTGTATCGGGGGTAATGCACCGAGTGTTATGGTGATTAACGCACTGCAAATACCAGAGTGAGAATTCTGACCGAAAAAGAACGAGATTTAGAAACCTCGCGTTTACTGGGAGTGATTCGCAAATCTCACTCAAATCGAGAGAGATTAACTTCAGAGGTCATCACTTAAAAAAAAAAGAGCGAGGTTTCCCAATTATCACTCAAATAGAGTGACATTCCTTAAACTGTAGCTCTAATCGGGCGAGGAAATTGAACCTCTCCAGAAAGCGAGGAAATTTGGGGCAAATTCTCGCTGCTCCAAAGAGCTTGAATCCTCGCTCTAGGATTTCTAGTGACTGCAGCACGAGATGCCCATCTTTCAGGTGCATGATTACAGACGATACCCCCCCCCCCCCCCCCCCCGCCCCTCTCTCTCTCGCCATGTCCCTCCCTCTCTCCCTCTCTCCCTCTCTCCCTCTCTCCCTCTCTCCCTCCCTCCCTCCCTCCTTTCCTCCCTCGCTCGCTCTCTCCGCACCTCTTTCTCTCTCTGACACGTGCGTCGGCCAAAGGCAGGCAAAAGGACCACCTCCGCCGCCGCAGCGAGCAGGGAACAATAAGTGCGACATAGAAGGCCGTCATGTTGTTGTGAAACCCTCCGCAGTCAGCGCACCGCTTGCCTTCCCGTTCCCAAGATACGTTTCTGAACATATCACTCGCTCTCTCTCTCCCTCTCTCCACCCCCCCTCTCTCTGCTCTCCCCCCCGGACGACGCAGCGCGACGCGCGGTGCTGCGCCGCGGCTGGAGGTTTGAACTTCCGACCCAGCGGGCGCGGCTCGGCGCGGTGCGGCGCGGATGGGATGCACTGCTCTTCCCCCCCATAATGGTGCACAGACCCTTT
>NW_026271481.1:0-3530 GCF_000697945.3 Frankliniella occidentalis | reverse complement strand
TGTGCCGGGTTCGCATCAACTTGGCGGTATCAAATCCAAACGGGACCACGATCCTGTACTCCGCCTCAGAAATGGGCTGTCAGGATAAGTGGCAGGACATCGCAAGGGAGGAGAACGGCCGTTGCTCGCCAGGACTTCTTCCGTGGCCTAAAGAGTCTTTGCCGGAGCCGCTGTGCCCGGAGTGGCAGCCTCGTGGATCGGGGAAGTCCACTACGCGCGTGATAGCATTTGTACCTCCTCAGGCACTAACGGATGTAATTAGACCTTATAAGAAACTTATAGAAAACCTAGTGGCTAGCGTGCAGCCGGCGGTCGAGTTGGACTGGGTGTCAAACAACAAGACTTCCTATTGGCAAGTCTTTGCAAGCGAAGATCACTGCAACATTTCCGCTCTGTTCTCCTTGTACCCGATGACCATCCGCGTTGAGCCCCATTTGCAGTACCGAGGTAGGCCGCTGTCCCAAGCCGTGGTGGTTGTCCCAGCCGGCGTCGGCCCCCACCCCGGGCTGCTGAAGGCGGTGACGGCCGAGTTCTCGGTGGCGCTCTGGGTCGCCACAGCGCTGGCCGTGGTCGGCATGGCGGCGGCCTTCGCCGTAGCTTCGGCGTGCCGGGGGCGGCCTCGCCTGACCGCCCTGGCCGCCGCCCCCCTGCAGGCCCTGGCGCCGCTCCTAGCGCAGGCTCCCCCGGGCAGGACGGCGCACCGGCCGCTGTCCGCCGTCTGGCTGCTCATGAGCGTGGTGCTCGCGGCCGCCTACCAGGGCCTGCTGCTCAGGGAGCTCACCAGTCCGCCGGGACAGATCAACAGCCTAGAGCAGCTAGAACAGAGCGGACTTGAGGTCGTTATACTTGAGGAACTACACGAGGCAGCAGATGATCTCCTTCCGGCTCCGATGACGTCACGGGCACGCTACATCGCCCGGTATCAGTTACATGAGGTCATTAAGAACATATCAGAGGGGAGAAAATCTTCTTTAATTTGTTATTGGGATATCATATCAGCTCACATATTAATACCACTTTTTAAGCCCCCTAAACGTGTCCATACGTTCACACTCCCGTATCACGACGTGAAGTCTACTCTCATGTTTACCAAGGGTTCGCCACTTTACGAACCACTGATATCAAAGACAGGCCGAGTCTACAGTGGTGGGCTTCATTCTCATTTGTTCAGTGAGTTCCTTGCCGCAGTTAGGAGAGAGCACGTCTCGGTCCCAGACTCCGGCGACCAGCTGACCCGGCCTCTCAGCCTCGACCAGCTGCTGCCGGCCTTCGTCGTGCTCGCCGCCGGGCACCTCCTCGGCGCGCTCGTCTTCGCCCTGGAGCTCCTGTGCCGGAGTCGGGCCGAGCAGTGCGCCCGCCCGGTGCGCGTCATCCTGCACTGAGCGTCTGAAGTGGCTCTGGCGCGGGATGGGTTGCCTACCTGAGCGGGCGCTGTGAGCGGCCTGCTACGCGCTTCAGGCAATGAAGTTCGTAAGGGATTTGCAAAATTCAAAGTTAGAATATGCAGAATGGTTCCTTAAAAGCTTGCCGGTTGAGTACATTTGCTTGAATTTCTACTTCCTATCACCAGTGATTGTTCTGCAAATCAACTATGTTAATTTATTAGCAAGTGCCCAATTTTCTTAAGGCTCTGTTGCACTTATACTAAAAGATTTACCACGGGTGCACAGATAACTTCCGAAAGTCCACTGTTTGGAACTCGATTCTTGAGAATTGATGGAAGAGTTGTTTCCGATTGTATGCACAATTTAGTTCGTAAGTTTGATAGAAACAACTCCCTCTAAGGGACAAACCCTTTCTTGTGTGTGGAGGCCCTGGGCGCCTCCCCCCCGCCACCGACTACCTCGCCGCGGTCCTCCGGCCCCCCAACAGCACCCTCGTCATTCACGGCGACGTCACCCTGGTCGGCCTCTACCTCCGTGACCTCGCCCCCGGGACTCCTAAAGCCCTTCGCCCGCCGGCAGACAAGGGCGTGACCGTCAGGCTGGGGCAAGCGCTGACGATGTCCAGGAACCTACACCTGGCGGTCAAAAGGAGCGGAGAGGAGCTTCTCGATTGTCTGTTCGAAAAACCTACTGCCTTTAATTACCAGCAAGTACTTTTGTGGACGTGTGCACCGTCCCCGCTGGGCGTGCTGGCGCTCACCCAAGCCTAACCATTATGGATGTGCCATGCTCATCTTTACTTGGCGGTCAAGGTGCCAAACGGAACCACGTTCTTATACTCCGCAAGACCGTTGAGGTGTCAGGAGAAGTGGCAAGACATCGAAATGAAGGAAAACGGCCGTTGTTTGCCAGGACTTCTTCCATGGCTTGGAGAGTCTTTGCCAGATCCGCTGTGCCTGGAGTGGAAACATCGGCAGTCCCCTGCCCGAGTGATCGCATTTGCACCTTCTCCGGAACTTGAGGTTATAGATGGCTCCTGGCTCCTTCAAGAAACATGCCGAAAACTTGATTGCAGCCGTGCGTCCGGCGGTGGATGTGGACATGTGGACTGGATGCCACACAACAACGCGACGTACAGACGAGTCCTCTCAGACGAAGCCACCTGCAACGTCGCCGCTCTGGTCAGCTTCTTTCCGATTACTATGCATGTTAAACCACATTTGCAGTGCGGATGTTTTGGCTTGGTTCCAGTCGTGAATAACTGATGCAAGCTACCGTAGCGCCTGGTAGGTAGGTAACATCTCGCCAGCAGTGTTAGTGTGTACAGCGGGATAGCCTACCCCCCGAGTCTCGCGGGAACTGAGCTCCCGTAAAATGCCTGATGATTCTGAGGAAAACGGACGCACGACGCTCGTCATGGATGTTCTCTACTTATTTCAGCCGAGCAAACTGTTAGTCTTCAAGAAGACGGCGGCCAATACAGCAGTAAAGCAGAAGGAGGGGGCGGTAGGTCTCAGAAACGAGTGCTTTACAGCCCTGGAGTGTAAGTCCGGGGTGAAACAATTAAGTCATCAAGGTTCACCCTAAAACACTAGATTCTACCTGAAAGATATTCAGTTATAAATTTTCGTCTCACGACTTGCGACTTGCGACTTGTTATGTGTAATGTTGGCCCAGCAAGTGACGGGCTTCGAATCGAACCGCCACATTTTTAGAGTACAAATTGTTTCTTTCCCGGCGTCGAAGCAGTAGACCGCTCGGCGCAAGGGCGCCCAAGTGCTGCATAAATGAGTGCCCAGACATGCTGGTCACAGCGCCGATAATGTTCCTCACAACTTGCGTGAAGGCGACGAAAATTTTCTATTCAAGCAGTGTCCCGCACTGGTCTTAGTGCTCAAAAGACGGAGCTGGTCGATGTTAAAACCTTTCAAAAGCCAGAGACAGGTAAAATGTAAAGCGTGGACTCCGGTGCCGAAATGATGGCCGCCCATGTTCCACGACGGCAGTCCGTGACTGTCGCCGCCATGCAGCTGCTCGTCCTACGCCTGCTCGGCCTGCTCGCGTCCGCGGCCCACGCCGCCCTGCCCGCCGTGGACACGCGCCTCCCCGCCGGCGCCCAGTGCGTGTCCGACTACCTCGCCGCGG
>NW_026271480.1:0-2894 GCF_000697945.3 Frankliniella occidentalis | reverse complement strand
CCTCTCTCTCTCTACCCCCGGCTGCCTCATCCCGTCTACTCTACCCTTCTCTCTCGCTCCCTCTCTCTCCACCGTCTGTACCTCTCTCGCTCTCATTTACGCATCATACCCGCCAGGGACAGAGACAACCCGATATTGGTTGCGCTGCCATCCCCAATGCCCCCCCCCCCCTTTACCCAACACAGCCCTGGCCCCCTTTGCATAAAGGCATGTTAGCAGCAGCCCCACTGATCCCCTGGGATATCGATGCGGTGTAGAGCGGGAGGGGGCGGAGCAGGGCAGCGCAATGCCCCCCTACCCGCACGCACACACACACTCACACACACACACACACACACACAGGCAGACAGAAGCAACAACAGAACTCGATGGACCGCTCGACGTGAAAACCATCCGCCAACTCACTCTACTGCTCCAACCCCCTTTCTCCACCCCCCTCTCTCCATCCAGCCGTCAGCGCTCCGGACGGCCGCCGACAGCCGCAAGGGGTGAAGGTAGGCCGCGCGCGCGCACGGCTGCCGCCCGGGCAGCCTACCCGCGGCTGAGTGGGCGCACACGGCTGGGGGGAGCAACGGGCGGGTGGCAAAAGTCAGCGTCAGCTGGACGCTGATCGCAATCAGCGCGGTCCAATCAGCGACAACTGCTGGCCGGCCCGTCAGCACGTCAGCCCGCCGTGGGCCCCTCGCCATACGATGCCAGGCAGCCGCCACTACACCCAACTTCTCTCTTTACTACTTCCACATCAGACGCCTTTTAATTCTCATCCGAGCTACGCCTCAGTACCTATCTGATGGGGTCCATTTTGCTGCATACAGCCACGCTTCCTCCTCCTTTCCCTCCTCTCTTCCCTCCTCCTTTCTCTCCTCCACCACCACGACGACCACCACCACCACAGTGGACTGTGTGATGAAATGAAGTTCGCCATCGGACAATCATCATGGTTTTTGTGTTCGTGCGCGGCATGGAATGAGAGCAGTAGAGAGCGGGGCCGGAAAAAAAATCTTCAAAGGCGGGGGCGGGACGCAGGCGGGTGGTGGTGGTGGTGGGTAGAGAGATTACTTTTTTATTGTTATTCCTATACACACCAACCACAAAGCAGTGATGGGCCAGCGCTATTAAATAGGTAAAGCAGACGCACAGTCGCGTTGTTCGGGGACGATATAACGCAATTTCGTCGCCCTTAAACTGATTTGGTCGCTTTGCTGGGGATGAGGCGGGGAAGTGGGGCGGAGGTACCTCCGGGGACCATGGCCGCGGGCCCCGGTGTCGCCAGAGAGCAGACCATGAACAAGTTCTGCACGTCGAGGCACAGCAGGGCGGGGGCTTCCTCTCCGGGATTAGGTCCGTTGTGACTGTGCCAAAGAATGGACCACAAAAATAAAATAGATACACGCGCCGCCAGTTTGGAATTCCAAAAGTTCACGGCAGAACGTGATGCGCTCGACAGTTTTTTTTGTTATTTTTGGTTCAAGTTATACATGCCAAACATGTCCTGGCCATTGTCTCAGCTTCAACACCTGAATAAATAAAAGAAAAGGAATACTCGCTAGATGTAACAGAGTAAAGATGGTCGAGAGAGGGGGGCAGGGGGTGGAGGGAAACTTTGGTCGTGTCGATGGCCCGTGCCCCGTGCCCTTTTCCCCCTTGCCACTCCCTCCACAACTGCTCATCAGAATTCTTTCCCACTATCAAGTTTCGGCTGTTCGGTGCGCCATAACACTTCCGTCTCTCTTCCAATCCGAGCACGTTCCGAACACCCTCTGCAAGTCGACAAGTACCTCCTCCCGCTGAACCTTCCTCTAATCCTCCCCTAAAACCCCCTCCGCTAAACTCCATCCCTCGCTTCTTCTTTGTCCGTCTTTCTCTCTCTGTCTCTCTCTATCTCGCACGGGGATTTCCTTGTTTTCACCTGGCGGCGTGCATAGCATACCTGAGCCGACAAGCTCCGCCTGATGCAAAAGGTGGGGGAGTGCGAGGAACAAGGACAATGAAGAGAGACGGAGACCTCATGATGACGGTACACGCGCCGCCAGTTTCACAACACAACCACATGGGCGCGCGTGGGTAATCTCTGCGCTTTCACCACTCGCACTGAAGTCGGGGAAAAATAGCGACGACCGCTCAAAAAGAGGGGTCACTAATTGACGATAAAATGCACAAATTATTGCACGCAACCTCGATCAACTCACGGCATATATCCAGCGTAAGCCACGGGCCCTATTCACACTAAAAACACATGGACGCGCAACTCACACTCACACTCACACACACACACACACGGTGCGAAAGGCGTATCTTCTAATATGGTTGGTTGGGCCGCAGCCAGCGCAAACTCAATTACCAGCCACATCGAGCAAGCGCGCAGCCAGCCAGGCGGGCAGCCAGGCGGGCAGCCCGGCAGGCAGCCAGGCGGGCGACGGCGTCGAGTCTTCCTCTGCGAGCCGCGCGGTGGCCGGCGGCGGCGGTACTGGCTGGCCGATGTGCATGTGTGTATGTGGTTGTGCGTGTGCGTGTGTGAGTGTGCGTCCGTGTGCACCGGTGCAGCAGCGCCGCGCGGCTGCTAACTCGATTGCTCGCCACTCAAATCGGGAGAGGGCGGGCTGGCTCTCCACTCGCCACCGCCTCACAAATATGATACAAACGCCGTGGCGTATAGTCGAGCGGCGGGGCGGGGGGCCGGGCGGGGCGTGCTGGCGGCGCGATACTGGGGACCCGCGCCGTGTAACTACCATAGATGCAAATTTCAACCAATACGGCGGCGGCAGCGATGGCGCGGGGAAAGGGCGTGTGTGAGACTCTACCCTCCGCCACGAACATTCAGCTCCACTCTCCATTTCCCTCTCTCTCTCACTCTCCCTCACCGAGGAAGGAGAGCTGCCCATACTCTAAGGCTC
>NW_026271479.1:0-1050 GCF_000697945.3 Frankliniella occidentalis | reverse complement strand
GGGGGGTGGGACTCGGGGGGCGGTGTTGGTGGTGGTGGAGGGGGCGAGGGGCGGACACCAGACCAGCCAGCAGCCCTAGCTACTACCCCCATGGCTGCGCTAGCACAGCTCGCAGCCCCGCTCTGCTGGGCGGGTCGATGTCGATAACCTACCGTGTTATGGGCTGTCGCTCCCCCCGCCCCTCCACGCCCACCCTTCACCCACTCAGCTGACTGTTGTGCACAGTTTGTACTGCTGTGCGTGGTGCGAGTACTGCAGTGCAGGGGGAGAGGGGGGGGGGAGTCATGAGTTTACACACATTCACACTTTATCTTATTTACACTGGAGAAAAAACGCGCGCGCAAAAAGGGGTTACCACGCTATACGTGTCAACGTGTTCAATTTCTGAAACGTCCCGGCATGGTTTTAGCCGTTGGGGGATGTTTATATTACAACTAACAGGCCAAACCTACCTTTCTTTTATCAGTGTTTTCAGTTTACGCGACGCATTTGTCTTAAGAAACTAAAACTAATATGGAACAGGAAACTCTATTTCAAAAAAGTGTTAACAATATTTTTATAAAAACATTTTCAGGTTGTGGGGGTTTAACGGCTTGCAGACTATGTACAACGCGTTTAGACTTTCACTTTTCAAAAAATCAGTGTTTACACTCTGAGAGAAAGAAAAAAACTGAAGCGGAGAACAAGAGCATGAAGGGAATATGTGCCCTATTCGCAAAGGCTCTAGCTCTACGACTACGAGCGCAACCTGGCTTTTTTGCGGGTTTCTCTGCCCCAAAGAGGATCCCTGTCAGTGTAAACGTGTAGTGCGCCTTCTACATGCAGTGCGATCACTATGAAAAAAGAAAGTTTCAAGTGCCACGAAATTAATTTACAGTCCAAACTATATGCTCCAATAAATTTATAAAAATATGTTTTGGGGGAAAATCTGAGAGGAAGCAATCGCATTAGTAAGGAAATGTTACCTGTAACTGTATGAGTGTATGTGCCTGTATACATTCTAATGTAGGGCAAAGTGGCATTTATTCACATGTATGTGGCTGTATACAT
>NW_026271477.1:0-2291 GCF_000697945.3 Frankliniella occidentalis | reverse complement strand
CCCCCCCAAAAAAAGTGCGTCCGTCTGCCGTTACGAAATGGCCAAGTTGAGCTACAAGGTCTTATAGCGCCTGGTGGGTAGGCAACATCTTAGTTGTGCGTGCGTGCGTGTACTGCGGGGTTGCCTACCCCGAGTATTGCAGGCGCCGAGCTTCCGTGGTTTGCCGAATGATCGAATGCATCCGAGGATCAGGTGTACGTACAAGACGATCCGTACGAAGAACAAGTATTGTGTGTTGAAGAGGTACGACTCAAGTCCCGCGAGGGTCGCTACGCACCCGAACTGATAAGACACGCGAAAACGTGTTACGAGGGTCTTAACTGACTTAAAGGTATCGCGAGTTGGCCCGCCGGTGGTGGACTTTTGACTCTGGCTCGTTACTCAGCGAGCAGCGCAAAGTTCCGAGGGCGCAACGTGGTGAGAGCGAGACGAACGAAAAGGGGGGGGGGGGGCAGATGCAGACGGGGTGCCCTCTATGGGCCGGTGGGAGTTGCATCCGAATCGAAAACGGAAGCGTCGACACGGCTCGCGGACCGTCGACCCCATGCCCCAGACCCCGCGGAGCGGACCTACTATACACGTTGTATCTCGGTATGGGCCAAAGACACGCGACACTGACATGTTTTTGACGGCTTATTCACTCCAAGGCAAAAGAACTGAATGACTCGCACTACAGCCTCGTCTACAGCCGTCGCGGTTCAAAGGGTACTCTTGACGTAGACGCCGCTGACTGTTCGTTAGCCCGTTTTATGGCTGCTTTATCAATACTAGGGGAAAAGTCGTTAAACACGGTCATTCGTAAAGCTCAAATCACACGGTTTTTCGAGTTATCGAACACGTTCTGCATTTTTCTGGAATTGACCATTACAGTGCTTCGATGCGAATGCGCGGAGAAGACGCGGTATAAGGCTCCGGCTTGGTAAAGGGGCCAATGCATCGTGGGCTGCCTACCTACGGGGGTGTTATTGCAGGACAGGCTATCTTTCCCGCCCTCCCCCCTCCTTCCGCCACTGTGGGGATTACTACTGCGACTACACAAACAGTCTCTAGCCTCTACACATGACCAATGACAATGAGATTCTGTTTTTTGATATGCATGTGTATAATAGATCTGATCAATTATCTCTCGGAGTGGTGAAGAAGGCGCTGCAGCTTCGACGCGACCGGGTGCCCGCGTATCCTGCGCGGAAGAACCAGTTTTGCAGTTCCCGCATTACAAAATACCTATCCGCCGGGCCACAGGCTGCGCGCGCCCCACCCTCGGCCATTTGAGCTTCAGAGCTCATAGAATACTCCAGGCAGTGATTGGCAGCACGGCTCTGAAGGCTTGAGCCCGTCCGATTCGAGTCGCGCTGCATCATAGCCGGTTACATCTGTAATTTGGGGGGAGGTGGGGGGGGGGTGCTTGACTATGCTTGCACCATATGCTTGCACACTCGTTAGTGGTGCGTCGGTGCGTCCGGCTGCATCACGCTTCCGCGTCAGCTGGACCAAGAAGGGGAAAGTGGCTGGCAGACAGGCATCGAGGGAAGTCCAGCTTGCCGCGCGTTGGAGTTCTGATTTAAACGAGGTTTTCTGCTGCACGATTCGTCGTTGTTTTTGCTGGATATTCTCCAGGGCGCCTCGGTATCGATGGCTGCAACATTCCATGGTGTGTCTAGTTGGTCTAATGATCGGCCGTCTTATCCAGCCGGTATGACCAATGATCCACGTGATGAGTCTCTCGCCAAATCGCCTCGCCTGCACCACAGAGCCACTACGCTGCATCCCCCCCTCTCCCCTCTCCCAACCCCCCGCGCAACCCCCACGCCACACCACTGTTGGTGGATGAATGATTCCAACCTGCGCGGGGGGGGGGGGGAGGGGTCGCGGTGTCGTTGACCTCGGCGGCGAACGGCCGGTGGTGCAGGCTGCGGCGGCTGCGGCACACGCACGCGTAACTCGGGGATCTGTGTAATTGCTCTCACTCTTGACGACGAGAAAATGTCTAATAATGCTGCTGCTGTCGTCCACTCTTTTCTCCATGACGCTGCGTCACCTACATACCACGACCGACGCGGCTCCAACGCCACGCCACGCCACGCCACGCCACACCACAACAAGCCACGCCACGCCACGCCACACCACGCCGCGACCACGCCACGCCACGCCACGCGCCAGCCTCCACACACGCTGAGCCACCGTGTCGCGGGTTCGCGACTCGCGGCCGCGCCAGTGGTAGTGGCCCAGTGGGTCTTTGAAGCTTTGAAGTCGTTGCGGCCGCGCCGCGGGAGATGGGAAAGGGGAGGGGG
>NW_026271476.1:0-1024 GCF_000697945.3 Frankliniella occidentalis | reverse complement strand
TAGTATAAACATCTTTATTCGAAAATAAATTTTGAAGCTATTTTCATTAGTAATACTTACTGAATAAGGACACTTTCATCCTCTCCTTTATTGAAAGGTAGTGCACCTTGTCTACGTAACGGGTGAAGGTATTGTTGGATGTCATGATGCTATCGACATGGTCGCTTGCTGCTGGAGGTAACACGTAACACGTCCCTTGAGCGGCGCGCCGCTTGCGTGCGATTCCACCCCGACACTGCCAAAAAATAATCATTCTTTCCGTGCCAGCAGTTTTGTTTTTAAATAGTATAGGACAACAATATGAAATAATATGACGCATGCCACCGCGGTATCGTACGTATCCGAGTGAGCAGGAAGGGAAAAAAGGCTCGCGGTGCGGCGAGGACTTCTCCGCTTCCACCGGATGAGCTGCTGGCTGGCCGCATAAAACCCTCGCGGCCTGCCGCGTTCTTTTTTTTCCTGTTCGCGTTTTGGCGGCAGCTGCTCGGCTGTCGCACAATATCTGCATTCACGCCGTGCGTGTTTTGGCGCGCCGTCGTTCCAAAGAAATCCTGTCGCGCTGCCGCTCGGCTGCCGCTATCCGCGCCGAGTAGCGAGTACTGTGCGGCCCACGCGCCGCGCCCGCCACTCACGCACGTGCGCAGGGCAGGGGGCGTGCCCCTGGAGAGTAGGCAGGCGATGCTGCGGTCTCTCTCCCAGGCACACTGTACGTACACTGGACGGAAATCGACAAAAATGGGCCAAAATTACACCGCCTAACGGAGGGCCGTAAAATGTAAGAGCGGAACGTTTGGAAGTGTTTAGAATTAATAGCTCATGTCCATTTCGCTCAAAAGTGCAAAAACTTGGGTCTTAAGATATAAAGGAATACCCTGTCGAAAAATGGTTTTAATTACACAATTTTCTCTGGTGAAACGAAGGTAGGGGTAGGATATCCAGCCTTTGAAAGGCATGCTAAACTCCAAATGCATTACAGTTTAAGTTTTTCGAAATATTTCTTTCCTATGGAATAAAATCAGATTTT
>NW_026271475.1:0-1426 GCF_000697945.3 Frankliniella occidentalis | reverse complement strand
GCTGCTCCCGCTGGTGCCGCTGCCGCGCGCTTGCCGAACGGTTGTGCTCGGTATATTTAGACGCCCGCCCCCCTCCACCCCGCCGTCTCTCCCTCCAGCCCTCCCGCGCGGTCGTCGTCGTGGACGTCGTCAGGGTGACGGTGACGACGGCGACCCTAACCTTTCCTCTGCTGGCGCGTGCGGGGGCCTGCGGCCGTGCGGCCTCGCGCCCCAACCCCTGCGTCGCCCTGCTCCCCGGGGACCGTCCAGGACAGGCGCCGCGCCGGTGCGCGAGAGACAGCGCGGTCCCGGCGCTCAGCTGATTCGCCCCGCCGCGCCCCCCGCCGTGCCCCCCGCCGCGCCGTGAGCCGCACTCGCTCGCTGTGCCTGGCTGTTCCGGCGGGGTATTATCAACTTTGACGGCGGAAACTCACTCCACATCATGGCATAGTTTCGAGTGCGGCGCGACGAAACTCGCCTACTAGCTCGCCTTCGGAGCGGGTACGACACGATATGACTGCAAACTGCGGCATTCCGTTGCGTGTAAACGATGCGTATCTCTCGGCGGTCAACACAGGGCTTGGAGTGGCCCGGCGTTGAGCGGCGCGCTCCCGGCCGCGACGCCCCAGTCGGCCCTTCACTCTCGTACCGCTCTGGGACCTGACCGGTCGCCGAACACAGCGCTAGCAACAACTTCTTCGACGCCCTCCTCCTCCTCGTCTTCGTCCTCGTCGCGGCCGTCGCCCTCCACACCGGCGTGCTCCTCTGCTGCTCCCGAAGACCTGCATCAGCCCACCTGTTGCTTGCAGCCAGTGCGGTGGCCCTGGACTGGATCCAGCGATGAAGGACGGCGACGACGGGCGCGCATGAGGCCGCCCGAGAGGACCCGCCGCTAACGCAGCCCCCGCACCACACCCCCTCCCCGTCACGTCCCTGTAGGTCACCACGGCCGCCACCATGTCGTCGGCTCCCGTCAAGACACTCACCACCTCCCGCAGCCAACCCATCATGCCTCGCTTCCGCAAAGTCAGCCGGGTGAGTAAGAGGGTGCACGTGCGCGCTCACGTGCACGCACAGCGGGGCCCGAGCCCTTTCGCACGAGGCCCTGTCCAGCCTCTCGACGGCGACCTCTGTTTTGTTTACATTTTTGTCTCTGCCTTCCGATCAGCTACGTAGGGCGTAGACACAGAAGTCATGTTTTTTTTTCGACTGCAGTCACGAATACAAACGGCGAGCTAGGTCTCCCCAATACTGTCGACGAGCCTGTCGAGCTGTGAGATGACAGCATCTCCTGGTCCAGCCTCTGGTCGTGGCCGGGTGGCGGCATCAGCAGCGACCCTCTTGGTCTTGCAGCTTACCGCCGCACTGGCACTGGCGTCGGCGCGGCGCTGCGTGGCGTGGGGGCGGTGAAGGGAGAAACGGAACGGAGGCGGAAGGGGGAGGGGGG
>NW_026271474.1:0-5195 GCF_000697945.3 Frankliniella occidentalis | reverse complement strand
AAAAAAATGATGTGTGACATGAAGTCACATCTAATTACGTTTATCAGTCAAAAGTTTCTTTAAAACAGAAAAGGACCGATGAAATTAGAAATTCCCCCAGATTATTCTACAGTTATTTTTTTAGGTTTGTCAGCGTGTCATTTGTGGCGGATGATTTGAGTCACGCGTCAATCTGCCGAGAATAAAGCAGGCTAGTAATCCCCTACACGTTATCTGTTCATTTGGTTGGTCTACTCATTTCCGACAATCTCTTTAAGGCGCATTTTTTTAAAACAAAACGTCACATCAATGGAAAAAGAGAAGAAAGCCCTTTCTTGGTGACTCCCGGGCACAAACCCACCTCACATGATTCAACGCACATTCATTTGAAGGTCAGATTACTTGAGTTCATGCCATTGCTCGGGGGTATCCTCACAGAGAGTACGGTTGTACGACTCACAGACCCATACAGGTTTCAGCCGTCTCATAGGATCTCTGACGTCTCGATTATAGGACACGTCGTCTTTCCGGCGTAGAAAGCGTAGGTTCTATGGGATCGTTTTCCCATGGGGGAGACGGCACCATTTCTTCTTTTTATTTCTATACTCTTCAAGGTTCCTGGCCCCCAACACACCACGAGCATGAGGGGATGCCTGCTCTGGTTCTGTGAGGTGAGGGCTGTTCTAGTGACCGGTGTGCCCACCTGTAGCCATATTATCTACTCTTATCGTGTTTATCGTGTGAATGATAACATATATCATGATTCGCCGAGTTTCACCAGATTAGAAAAATGTCGCGCTTTCGCTTTTAACACATCATAGTTTTCCTCTTCCCATTTTTCCTCAAACGCACGTGCTTCGTCGAACCCGCCCACGACACTCGACTGGTCATCATCCAGGGTGACCGTCAAACTCAGGAACTCAGTAAGCCTGGCTCCAGGAGCTCCAGGCTCCGCCATGTGACTCAGTGCCGCGGGTGGGCTGCTGTCTACCGTCACGGGGCAGTGACTCACGGCCTGCGCTGGGGGCGCGGCGGGTACTGGTGCGGTGTCCGTACCAGTGCCTCACCGATGGCATCGGATCGTAAGTAGGTACCCGGGAGGGTGGGGTACCTGCTGCTGGTGCCGGCACCCGCTGGTGTAGTGCAGTCATCGGGGTGTGGGGGAAGGGAGCAGGGCGTTCCGGTCGGGCGCGCGGGGGAGGGCAGAGCAGGGAATAGTTGTGGGGTAGGTGGGAGGGGGGGGGAGCGACCAGTGACTCCCCAGCGGGGCGGCCGACTGGCTGGAGGCGAGGCCGGGGCTGGGCCCACGGCCGGGCCGGGCGCGCGACCAGTCTGTGAGCGGCGAGTGGAGCCGACCCCAGCCGAGCCGAGCCGCGGAGTTTGTGAAGTGAACCGCCACAACCGGCGCCGCAGTCGACGACGCCGCCCCGGCGCTCTCCAGAATAGTGCAGGACTGAGGACCGCCCCCGAAGGTGAGTGGTTCTCTCTCAAGGAGTGCGGACGACCAACCGCCATGGCAAGGGCGTTGATGCCCACGACACTGTCGTCGACATTATTCTTGGGATCTGATGTCTACGGACTTTTGGGGTGTGTTTCCCAAAATATTGTGAACTATCCGGGCGAATGCCCACATCTACTGAATGTGGCCCACTATGAGTCGGACGGAGTTAGAGTTCCAGAGTAGAGTCGGACTAGCCTGGCCCCTGATATCCTGCGCGCGCCAAGCCGCCAGCAGCAGTAACAACAACAGGACGCTGAGCTCATCTGCCTGGCCAGTCCAGCCCGTCCAGTTCCTATCGGGCCCGAGCGACCGGCAAGGAGAGCGAGCGCAGTCTGAGTCCTGGAGGAGAAGCACGTCCTGGGAAGACGTGTGCCGAGGTGGGGTTACTAACGAGTGGAGAATCGTTGCTCCTGGAGAATTACCTCGTACAGGAGAATGAGTGTTGTTCTGCAGACCATTGTGTTGTGAATGGCCCCAGAGGAGAACACCCTGGAAACGCGTCTAGACTGTCAAAGGGAAACACGAAGAAGTGACGTCGTTTGGAATAATTTATTTACCGAAGAAATATACCATGAAGTGGAAGTTGTCCCTACCTGGTGTAAATGTATGGTGAGATGGAGACCTCCAAACGCTTGAGAGTTATTCTCGGAAGTCCCGTGTGTCTGTAAAAACTGAAACAAACAGCTAGCCAAGAGCTGTAAATTAAATCTAGTGACCCTCTTTGGGACTCGCCAAGTGTCCGAGTGCACGGGCAGCCACGCCTGACCACGCCGTGACAGTCACTGTAGCCGCAGGCAAGCTCGCCTTCTGCGAGCTCCAACCTCCCCCCCCCCCCCTCCTTTGCTGGACTACACGCCCCTGCCTTGCTGGACGCACACACAGCCAGCCCCCGGGACGCTCTTCCCGGTGTCCAGTTCGGTCGGGTACGGGTCGGCGGGCACGCCAAGGAAGGCACCGGCGACGATCCTACTTCTTCAAGGCCAGGTGAAGGTCGGGGCGTCTTCATACTGCTGACGATCGCCCAGGCGGAACTCGACCGGCAAAAACTCGACAATGACCCTCGTTTGACGTCGAAATGTGGTCAAGTTCTACCTGAACGGGGAGGAGAATCGAATCGCTAGAAGTAGCGACGCGCGACGTCACTGAATAGCACCTCCTGCTCATGTCAGCCATCTGCCGGAGCTTCAGAGCATACGACATGAGCTCGGCGCCTGCGAAAATCAGGATAGGCCGCCCAGCAGCGCACGCGTGCACATCAGGCAAGATGTTGCCTACCGATCAGGCGCTATGAGAGCTTCCATTGGCTGAACCGGCTCAACTGGTCAGTTTCGGAGAGTCGGGTGTACTTTCTGGAGGCTCCCTAAGTGAGCCGCGTCCACCGACTGTGGCTGCCTGGAAGCATCCCAGCCTCGCGCTCAGCCCTCCCCGCGGCCGCGACGTCCCGCCGCCCTCCTGAGCGCCATAACCCACGCCATAAGCCCCGCCGGTCTGTCCCGTGCCGTGCCACCTCATGACATTCTGCTAACAATGGGATGGCGCCAGGCGGTGAGGTGAGGCGGCGGCTCGGCCTCGACGGCCAGGTGCATCCTCGCCCCGCGGCCGCGCCCTTAAACTAGGTCCCCCTCTTCACCGCGCCGCTCCGCCGCCACACGACCGTCGATCCGTCGACCAGGAGCGGTATAGGAAGTGGTGCGCGTCGAGATGCCTGGCCCCGCCCCGCGCCGCCACCACGCTGGGCGCCGCGACGCTATGGCGTCGGAGCACGCCAGGACCTTCCCCCGCCCCGCCCGACCCGACCCCGGCGCGGCTGGAAGGGGCGGCGGCTGGCGGTCGCCTCCCTCTGGAGAGGGCTCCACCGGCACGACGAGGCGACGAGGACGGTCGGCGTGCGGCTCGTGCGGCCTCGCTGTCTCCGCCCGCGTGTGGACTGTGGAGCGCACAGCGCGCGTATAGCGGGCCTGGCGCCTGGCGTGCGGGCGGCGGCGTGGCGCTCGCCTTTACTTTACACGACGATTGCTCGGCCGTGCGCTCGCGCGTGACAACGCGACCCCCTGCTGCACCACCTCGCCACCTCCCCGCCGCCACCACCGTGCTCTCGCTCGCTGGCTCGCACGCACGCACGCTTGTAACCATGACAGCGAAGCAAGGCGACGCCACGCCCCGCCACACCCCGCCCCGCCACACCCCCGCTCACGCGCATGGATGGATTGACCCGTTCGTCGTCCCGTCAGCTGTCCTGTTGAGGAGCCCGGTGGCGCCGCGCCGAGTGCTCAGCGCGGCAGAACGGACGGAATTGATTCGTTGACGGCTCGGCGTGCGTGCGGGAGGTGCGGGGCCAAGGCGCGGGGCGGGCCCGCTACGTGCGGCACACATCAGTCGGGCGCCGCCCCCGCGCCGCGCCCGCTGCCGGACGAGCGCAGTGGTCAGTGCGTTGGGCCAGGCCCGGGGGCCCCGCAGGCTGGACCACCGCCGCCGCCGCAGGGTCACGCTCGGGCCCTGCTTCTCCCTCGCCGCGTCTCGCCGCGCAATCTTACAGGGCGTTACGTAACGCGAGCGCCCCGGGCCGGGAAGAATGTGGACTGGACTGGACAGTCGGGCGGCGGGTAGGTGGGCGAACTGGCGGGCAGCAGGAGGACGGCAGTGCCTGTACCGCGCCCGGCCGGCCGCAGGGGGCACCAGGGGCAGGTACAGGCGCAGGTATTCAATCGGTACAGGAGCGAGAGAGACGGGGAGCGGGCAGCGGGCGCGACAGAGAAGAAGCGGGTAGTGAAGCGTATGCGTGCGTCGAGAGGCCGGGAATCTGGAGGCAACAACAACTCTCGCGGGTTATCGCCGCTGAATGAGGTAGCGGCCCCGACTGACCGCTGCTGGCTCAGGCTCGGCGGCCGTCGTCGTCCTGCTTGCGGACAGCAGAGCGGCGGCGTGGGCCTCTAGGACTAGCGGATCTGGAGGCGTGGCGTGGCGTGGCGTAGCGGCGTAGCCAAAGGGCCCATCTGTGCCATGCCCCTGCCCCAGCCGGGCGGACCGGTTCAACGGATTGAATTCCCTTCGGCTGTTGGACGAGGACAGTCGCACCGCACGTCGGCGTCGTCGTGCCGTGTGTGTGTGTGTGTGTGTGTGTGTGTGTTTGAGTGAGTGTGACAGAGAGAGACAGAGTGGTGAGGGAGAGAGACAGAAAGAGTGGGAAAGAGACAGAGTGGCGTCAATTATTGCAGCGCCGACTCTTCTTGAGAGTGAACCGGTCGTGGGCTGGTCGTCGGGAGTAGGCTACGCGGGCGGGAAGCGCGGCGCTCATTTTGTCTACGCGCCTCTCTGTCTGGCTCTCTGTCTCGCTCACTCTGACCGTGTTCGAAAAAGAGCGCGGGGGGAGGGGAGGGGCCTAGCCCATGACCGCTCTGCCTGTGCTGTTGTGTGGGTGGACGGGCTGTCATCGCTGACCCCGTGGCGCTCCCCCCTCCCCCACTTCCTCCCGCCACCGCCCTGTCTCACCACCACGCCCTTTTCCCAGACACAGACAGAGAAAGACGGAGGTCTTTACCCAATATTCCGTGCATCAAGGCAGCGCGCTCTTCTGTGCTCGCCCATTTGCCTCTGCCAGGCGTGGAGGGGAGGGAAGAGAAGGAAAGGGAAGAGCGCGCAGGAGGAGCGGGAGTTGGTGGATTCCACGATTTCCACAGCGGAGCGAAGACAGTCAGCGCACTGTCACAAGCCCCCC
>NW_026271473.1:0-1974 GCF_000697945.3 Frankliniella occidentalis | reverse complement strand
CTTTAAGCACCCACTAGTGCTTTAAGACTGTAACCCTGTTATATAGGAATGCAGTAGAGGAGACCAAGGGCATTCCCTATCTGGGTGCCTCAATCACACTTGCACACCCAGGTAGCAGGTAAACAAAAAGAAATTAACGCATTAACGACAAGCGTGGATTGGAGGTAGGGGGGGGGGGGCAGTTCTAATGCCATACCCGAACTACAGGAAATTTGCTCCACCACCAATCAATGGTGCGCCCCTCCCCCCTCTCCGCCAGCCACCTTACAACCCGAGCGTGAAACCGTTTATTCAAGGTAGTAAAAAGTAAATCTTTAATTTCAGGCGCCCTTCATGAGTGCACTCGCGGTGTGTGAGCTTACACACACTAGTAAAGGGCGCCTGAAATTAAAGATTTACTTTTTACTACCAGGAATAAACGGTGTCACCCTCGGTCTCCTGTACTGCATTCCTAACAGGGTTCAAAGCAAAGCACTGGTGGGTGATTAAAGACTACAGTCCCTAGTTGCAGGCACCAGTTCTAAGTGTTCAATTGTTCACCCGAAAACTTCAAACTGTTCAAATTTTCAGTGAACCGCATGAGTGCGACACAGTCCTAGAAATTTCCAGCTGCCAGGTAGTTGAACACCTGTGAGTGGCCGATGCAGCCGATGGCTACGGCCCGTCACAATACCCGTGACTTCACCCGTCACCGGCAGGCACGCGCCACCACCGCGGAAGACTGCGGCCCGGTGCTGCGGCCCAGGAGGCCAGGCAGGCCGAGCCCTCCAGCGCGCTCCGCCGGCCCGGCAGTGCAGTCGGTGCCCCCCGCCCCCGCCCTTGTGCACAGCGGCATCGGGGCGGCCGGTGTCCGTCTGGCGCCCGAGCCGGAACGCGGAGTAGTCCCGCAGCAGAGGTCC
Organism: Frankliniella occidentalis; assembly: GCF_000697945.3. NCBI lineage: Eukaryota > Metazoa > Arthropoda > Insecta > Thysanoptera > Thripidae > Frankliniella > Frankliniella occidentalis. The sequence continues at coordinate 1,075 of NW_026271473.1, read as the reverse complement.
GTTTCTTTTGCAAGACGTAGTACCGCCGAAGCGAGTACGATAGGTGCGCGCCGCATCCTCTCAGCTCTTAAAAAACACCTACAACCGAAAACCGTATGTTTAAATTATTATTTTAACAAAATTGTACAAATTGTAGGCAACTGTACTTACCCCTGTTTTTTTTTTTTTTTTTTTCGAATACAGGACTCTTTCACTAGTCAACCTGCAAGTACAGCAAATGAAACAGTAAGGAATCATAATTTTCTTTACACGTTTTAAAATTTATTTTTAATGCACTAAGAATATGTTTTATATTATTTTAGTTGCTTGGAAATTCAAAGAAGCGTTCAAAGACCCGTGATTCATGATTCAGCAGAAAAACGCAAGAAGATGAATTTGAACCCGAAAGTCGTAGTGTCACCGCTTGAACTCAGCGAAGAATATAGTGACGAAGCTGTGAACGTAAGCTCTAATTATTTGACTACATTTAAACGTCAAAATTTATGTCACACGCACGGGCTAGCGGTAGAAGTGTTATTGGCTGAGCGATTAGCGAAGCCTATTACTCCGTCTGGTCGGAAAAAACTTTGTCTGTCTGTCTGTCTGTCTGCACGTCTGTCTGTCTGTCCGCACGATAACTCGAGAACGAAGTGAGCGAGCGACCTGGGATTTTCAGGGTAGTTTTGTGCCATCAAAAGACAGGTCGAGTTCGAAGATGAGCATTCTAGCTCAAAAATTCGATTTTTTAAAATTCAAAAACAACGGGTCCGAAAAATGACGTTTTTTGAAAATATTTTTTTATGGTTTCCTAGGAGGTTACTCATCAAAGTAGAACCCGTAGGGCGAAAATTTTGTCCGTTTTGCTCTAGATCAAACCGTTGAGGCGCTACAGGGTATTTGTGACGAAAATAAGCGATAAAATGTACAACCCTGCATGCTTAGTCGAAAGTGATGGGCCGTAGGCCCGTACCTTTCTGTACATATTGTCACTACCCGATTCGGGTGTCAGCGCCGCAGGCCAAGGTAGATGTATGCCAGGCGCGTCGCAGCGTAACAGTGTTTCGTGAGATATCGCGAAGCCTGTTACGCGAGACGT
>NW_026271472.1:0-1053 GCF_000697945.3 Frankliniella occidentalis | reverse complement strand
CGCCCGGTACACCACTTGTCTCTGTGCGCTCTCCCAGGCCCCGGCTGCCACTGCGTGGACGACTGCGCCCCCTCCGGCACCTGTCGCTGCAGACAAGCAGGCGCCCCGTGCGGCCCCGAGTGTCGCCACGACGGGGGCCCGAGGAACAAGAGCGACGAGTGCGCTAACGCGCCGAGGGTCTGCCAGTGCAAGGGAGGCTGCGGCTCGGGCAAGCAGTGCGGCTGCCGGAAGTACAGCGTTCCTTGCGGAGAGCAATGCCACCCTGGAGCGCCATGCGGGAACAGGCAGGCGCCCCGCGAGTTCTCCTCCTCAGGTAGGCCAGGCTCGGGGCCGAGACGGCCCTCAGCTGCAGCTGCAGCCGCACCACCCAAAAGGGCCTGCAGCTGCCGAAAGGGCTGCGGCACCTACCGCTGCGGCTGCCGCGGCACCGGGCTGGCTTGCAGCCCCGCCTGCCACGCAGGGGCGACCTGTCACAACGACGACAGCTTTCTGAAGCAGCGTGTTGATACAGATGATGAGGACGACGAAAACGACGACGATGAAAACGACGACGACGAAAACGACGACGACGAAGACCGTCTTGCCCTTGCTACGGGCGGGGCATCCGCTGGCGCGGCTGGCCAGTCGGCTAGCAGCGGCCAGCGGGGCTGTGGCTGTAAGCCGACGGGGTGCGGGAAGAGTTGCGGCTGCGTGAAGAAGGGCGTCCTGTGCGTCGCCAACTGCCACCGCGGCCTCGGCGGGAACCTCTGCAAGAACAATCGCACTCCATCCCCTATCCGCCCCTCTCCTGCAGCGAACGGTGAGTCGGCGTCTTGCCATCGACAATCGCTAAAGAAATCATTGCTGGGCCTAAATCTGTCCATTTCATCTGTTTCAGTTAAAGTAAAGTTTGAGAGAGCGCAGTCCTCCAAAGGATCGAAGGAGAAGTCGGTGGCCACGAACCCAGACCAAGTAGAGCGCGGGTCGAGCGACGAGGAGACGGATGACGAAGAGAGTGTGGTGTGCGGGTGCAAAAGTGGATGCGGTACCAAACGATGCTCCTGTCAGAAGGCA
>NW_026271471.1:0-2294 GCF_000697945.3 Frankliniella occidentalis | reverse complement strand
CCGGAGTGGAGGTCGCCGGTCTGGGGTCCATAGGAGCCACCCTGGGGCCTACCGCCCTTGAGCCCGCCTTGCTCGGCCTCGGGTCCGGAGTGGAGATCGCCGGTCTGGGGTCCATAAGAGCCACCCTTGAGACCACCGTGCTCGACGTCCTCGGGTCCGGAGTGAAGGTCGCCGGTCTTGGGTCCATAAGAGCCACTCTGGGGTCTACCGCCCTTGAGCCCGCCCTGCTCGGCCTCGGGTCCGGAGTGGAGGTCGCCGGTCTGGGGTCCATAAGAGCCACCCTTGAGCCCGCCCTGCTCAGCCGCGGGTCCGGAGTGGAGGTCGCCGGTCTGTGGTCCATAAGAGCCACCCTGGGGCCTGCCGCCCTTCAGCCCTCCGTGCTCGACGTCCTCGGGTCCGGAGTGGAGGTCACCGGTCTGGGGCCCGTAAGAGCCACTCTGGGGTCTACCGCCCTTGAGCCCGCCGTGCTCTACGCCGTGGTCAGTCTCAGGTCCAGAATGCAGATTGCCGGTCTGGGGGCCGTACGCACCGCTGCCTCGAGGCGCGTAGGATCCGCCCTGTGGAGCGCGTGAGCCGGAGCCGGGTGCGACGGGATAGTAGCCATCGCCGCCGACCTCGCGGCCAGGGCCGTACGATCCACCCTGCGGCCGCCGGGAGCCCGGTCTTGGAGCAGGATAGTAGTCGCTGTCTGCGGGCGCGGGTCCGTTGTAACCACCCTGAGGACGGCGGTAGTCCGAGCTGGGCGTGTCGACGCGGTAGTCGGTCTCAGGACCAGCGGGGCTGTACGAGCCACCGCCTACGGGGCCGTAGCCTCCAGCCTGAGGGCGGCGGGAGCCAGGGGCCGGGAGAGCACCGCCGTCGATCATGACCTCGCGGCCAGGGCCGTACGAGCCGCCCTGGGGACGGCGGGAGGGTGTCGGGTAGTCGCCTTCGACGGGGCCGTAGGAGCCGCCCTGAGGACGGCGGGAGCCGGGTACCGGGTAGTCGCCTTCGACGGGACCGTAGGAGCCGCGCTGAGGCTGAGGCTGGCGGTAGCCCTGGGTAGGCGTGTCGAGGTTGTAGTCACCGTCGGCCTCACGACCCGCGGGGCCGTACGAGCCGCCGGTGGGACCGTATCCGCCGCCGCCGACGGGGCCGTAGGAACCACCACCACGGGGACCGTACGAGCCACCCCTGGCGGGGCCGGTGCGTCGGGGGAGGTTGTCGGGAAGGGGTCCCAGCCCGTCCTCGGTGCGCTGGTCCAGGTACTGGTCAGCGCCGGTGTTGCCCTTGATGCCGTAGGGCTTGGCCGAGGCCGTGGCCAGCGCCAGGGCGCACAGCAGGCTCACCTGTCAACAGAGGTACATCATCATCACCTGCCATTGACGACCACATTATCGGGATCGTTCAGAAAGCACATCCGTCTTTCTCAGATTCTGTCGGTAAATTGCTGGAGCTGCGGACGCCCGCGCGACTTAGGGTAGGCCGCCCCGCAGTACATGCATGCACTGCAGGCAGGATGTTGCCTACCCATCAGGCGCTTTGAGAGCTTGCATCGGCTGAACGGGGCTGTTTCGTAACGGCGAATGACGGCGTACTTTCTGGATGATCCCAATATGGCACCGGGCCAAGCTATTGCGCTCCGCAAATCGCACTCTCCCACCCCACTCGTGTTTCCAAACACTGTGCACTCGCGGTACTTACGGAGAGCTTCATGTTGCCGCTTCGGATGCGCGCGCTCTTGCTCGTGAATGAGTGTGTGGTGCCGGTGCCGGTGCGATCGCGGTCCCCAGCGTTCGAGGTGAAATCCGCTTCTGCTCGTCGGCGAGGTTCGCCTGCCCGCTTTATACACGTCAAAGAAAAAGGCTCGACGAGATGCTGCTGCCGCCGCGGCCTCCTCCTCCTCCTCGTCTCCTCCTCCCTCCCCCTCCTCCTCTCTATGTTTATCGCGCCGCGCGCGCCATTCGTCATTCTACTAGTTGCGAATTTAGCGAGAAGTCCCGGGCGGCCCGGGATGGCCGAGGGGGGGCGTGCCGGCCGTCCGGCCGTGTCGGTCTTCTTGTTGCTTCTTTTGTCGAACAAGTGAGCTGCGTTCGGACGAACATGTTCATGTCGAGGAGAGGAGGGGAGGAGAGGCGCGGGGAGCGCGCGGAGCGAGGCGTTCGGGCTTGCCGATGGTGGCAGAGTTTTGGGAGAGGCACTCTGACGGGAAGGGGTAGGGGCGGGATGGAAGGCCTTACAGCGCCGTGACCGAGACCGCGGGCCGCGCTGCACGTGCTCGTGGTCCCACTATGGCGCACCCGCCCCGCCCCCCA
>NW_026271470.1:0-1148 GCF_000697945.3 Frankliniella occidentalis | reverse complement strand
CAAACGTCGCTCGTTTAGAGTCGTTTCTGCGACATTTTCTGTTACGAAGAAGACTCATGTTGAGTCATTTTGCAAAAATCGCTCTAACAGAGCGATGAAGTCTATACGTCGCTCTATTTGGGAAAGAAAGGTCACTCTACGTTTTACAGTGGAATTAAGGAACTATAACCAGAAAATAAGCGTGTTTTTTTTTGGTGTGTTTTAATATTTTTTAAGGATTTGTTTCTAAACAACTGCCCTTCAGTGCCTTTAAGAGGCATTTTCAAAATGCAATAAATATGTTGGTCCGTCGGGGCTCTACAGCAAAATGAATCCTTTATGTATTTGTCATTATTCGTAGACGAGATTCGCGCAGCACATCGGGCGGGGGCGTACGCAGCCACTTCACTTTTCTGGTGAATCGGCGAAATCGTAAGTCCATCAGTCAATGGTAAAAGGGGGGAAAGGGCCCCGCGGCGGCGGCGGCGGCGGCGGCGCGCGAGCTGCAAAGCCCTTCGTTACGAAATGCTGTCGCGTCGCCGTTATCGTCGAGCGCTACGCTACGCTACGCTACGCCGCGCCACGCACTTCATAACGGGCTCACAATCAGAGCGACACAGTCTTGAGCCGATTACCGGAAGTGCCGCGTCGGGCCTTTTTACCCGCGTTGTGCCAGCCAGGTGGAGCAGCAGCGGGGGCAGATACGGGGGTGGAATCGCGTCTCGCACGCCCCGCGCGCCGAGCCAAAGTCGCTCCTCCTGCCATTACGGCCAAAGGAACAGGAGGGCGGCGGAGGGAACGGATCAGAAACGAACCCTCCCTCCTCGACGCCTCCTGGGCGGGCACCCGCCTCACCACCCGTTCCCCCTTTGCTCCCGCAAAGCTGACCTGCCCGTTGGTAAATCACACGCAGTCCACAAATAATACTGACAGCCGTCACACGTCCCGCACGGCGGGCGGGGTGGATGGTGGGTGTCGGTGTCGACAGCCGGCGCTGACGGTCGCCGCAGCACGCGCCTGCTCACGGGGGCCCGACCCCTGCCCGCCTGCCTGCCCGACTAGAGCGAGCCTCTCCCCTGGCAGCTTGCTCAGCAAGATTGCATTCCTACGATATTGGGATTTGTGTGTCTATCTCTGCCACCAAACACGCGGCCGGGACGCGCGGGGCG
>NW_026271469.1:0-1695 GCF_000697945.3 Frankliniella occidentalis | reverse complement strand
GAGGCGGGGCGAGGCGGGGCGAGGGCGAGGCGGGCCAGAACGTGGAGGGCACGGCCGCGGCCCGTCGATCGGCACAGGTGTGCTAAGGACCGGCCACGACGGGGCGGCCGGCGGGTAAAACCGCGACATGCGATGCCGCAAACTGAAATGACATCAAAGCGAAATAAAGAAACAAAACTCTTCTCCCGCTCGACAAATGCTAAACCGATTTGAACGGGCCGCGCCCCCCCGAACGTCGGCGACATATGCCTTGTTGTGGCAGCGCTGCCGCACGCACGGCAGCAACTCGTCTCATCCATGCCGCGTATATACCCTGTCCCGGCAACGCGCGCGGCTATCTATAGAACGGCCGCCGCAACCCAAGCAGAAGTTTTCCTGTTTCGCGCGGCGCCTTGTTGTTTACCGACCGCAGCCGGGGCCAATTAGAATCTGCGCAGCGTCCCGCGCCGGGCCCCGCCCCGCGCGACGCAACGCAACGCAAACCCAACCATGAGGTTCGTTCACCCGCGCACGAAACGAAACTCCTTCCCCCCCGAATCCAGATGGTGGTTCGTCAACCCCATTGAGAGATCATCCAGAAAGTACTACGTCTGTCGTAGTTCGTCGGGACGGAACTTCCAAGTTAAGTTCAGCCTCTCCGCAGCACAAGCTCTCATGGCGCCTGATGGGTAGGCAACATCTTGCGTGGAGCACATGCGTGTCCTGCGGGCTGGCCTACCCCGAGTCTCGCAGGCGCCGGGCTCCCGTAATTTTTCCGAATGAGTATGCAGTATAACGGATGTCGTTTGTGGACAAAAATCCCGCACGAACAGAAAGACATTTCTTCTTCACATCAAACTTGAAATTGAAACGTTTCTATTCAATTGATTGGGATTCTCGCGGCGCGAAGAGTATGTGTGAGTGGTGTGAGGCGGGTGCGAATAACAAAAAGAAAAGCCCAAACTTTTTGACACGGTCGTTTTAGTTTGGGCCCATAAATCACTGACACTCTGGCCGCCCACGGGCCAGCCATGGCCTGTGGCCCAGCCCGTGGCCCCATAGAGACGGTGTGGGTGTGCCATGGGCAGCCATGGGGGGCCCGCAGCGCCACGGGCTTGGGGCCCACCGCTGGGTGGGCTCTTCTTGGGTTCGCAGCCTCCAGTTTGTTTGAACGCTGCTGTTGGTTGAGTATTGAGTAGGTCACATGATGGCACTGCGGGTGTGCGTTTTTTCTAGGCGTGCGACCCCAGTTCTATAGAGTGTCCCAAATAGGCCGCCTACTCCTACAATATTTTGGGGGTTTCCCTGTACCACAAGAGCGGGTTGCATACTTCGCGGTGGGCGAGGGTAGGCAATTCGTTGCCTGTAAGTATGGTACAGTATACCCCAAAGGTGGCCGATTGGGCGCTATGCGGGCAAAACAGCCACCCCGGTATAATGACGGCAAATCCCACTACAATATTTGCTAACAAAGGACTTCAAGAAACATTCTCGCCGATGTAGTTGTGACAAATGTACAAATGTACTCCACTCCTCCCCCTCCCCGGAACCGAAGCGTGCGAGCTTTATGTATACCGGTCCCTCCCAACAACGCGGGATGGGCCGGAGCGCGCCGCGAGAGAAAGATAACGCACAACACCGCGGACACTACACAAATCTATTTTTTTAGCAGATGATACCTTAAGTAGCTTTAGACTAAACATAAAACATATATAT
>NW_026271468.1:0-1384 GCF_000697945.3 Frankliniella occidentalis | reverse complement strand
ATTTAAAAGGTAGATGCACGCCAGACCACGTCTCGCGTAACAGGCTTCGCGATATCTCACGAAACACCTGTTGCGCTGCTATGCGCCTCTGGCATACATCTACCTAGGCCTGCGGCGCTGACACCCGAGTCGGGTATCGCAAAAATGCATACAAAGATACGGGCCTCCGGCCCGTCAACTTCCCGTTAGTTCGACTAAGCATGCAGGGTTGTACATTTTTTCGCTCATTTTCGTCAACAACTCCCTGTGGCGCCTAAATGGTTCAAGATAGAGCCAAACGGACAAAATTTTCGCTCAAAGGGCTCTACTTTGATGAGTTACCCTTTAGGAAACTGTAAAAAAAATACTTTTAAAAACATTATTTGTGGGACCTGTGGTTTTTGATTTTTTAAAAATCCAATTTTTGAGCTAAAATGCTGTTCTTCGAACTTGATCTGTCTTTTCATAACACAAACAGACCCTAAAAATCCCAGGTCGCTAGCTCAATTCGTTCTCGAGTTATCGTGCGTACAGACAAACAGACAGACACACAGACAGACAGACAGACACGAAACTTTTTGATCATCACTGGAGTAATAGGCTTCGCTATCGCTCAGCCAATTATGTAGGTAGGTTCTTTTTTTAAGCAAATCATACAAAAAAGTAGTTCCAGAAACTTTCGGTTTGTAAAGGAACGACACTTTTCATACTTGAGTCATTAGTCCCAATTATCACTTACCGCGCATGATTTCAGAAGCTAGGATTAATGTTAAAACCTTTCCGTAACTTCTAAAATATTTTGAGGGCATGTCATTTGGGCTGAACCAATGAAAACAGTAGAAAATAGTATAAAATAGTATAAGTATTATAAAATATTATACGTATTATAAGGGCCGTCAGCAGCAAATGCGTCTGCTGCAGTTTATGAAAAAACTAGTGAATTATTCTCTCTCTGTGCTGATGTTGTTAACCGGAGTGATCTGACTTGATGGACACGCCAAGACCTTGTCGATAAGTTGCTTACTAACCCGATAAGCGTCTACTGTTCACACCGTTAAATTTCTGCAAAGCAATGCTTTCCAGACTTACAAAGGATTCTGATACTTCGTCACTACGTAGCATTTTCTTTGCAATTGCGTAACCATGCTTTGCAGTATGCAAAATATTTGCAAAGTGAAATTCTTTGTAGTTTCAAAGCATGAATATTCCTCCGCAATCGCAGAGCATTTGCTTTCCAGGAATAGGGTATTTCGGGTAAGCGGCGCGGCGGAAACGGAACTGCCTAGTCCATCGCTGGTTCCATCTCTGCTGCTGATGCGCGGGGGAGAGGGGGAGGTGGCGGGGCGGCGCAGAGTCTACTGCGCATGCGCAGTTCGCAGGCTGAGACGGATCCAGGAGCCGCTCG
>NW_026271467.1:0-2151 GCF_000697945.3 Frankliniella occidentalis | reverse complement strand
CTTAGATCCAACAGTTTAGAAGATAGAGTGACATGCGCACTTTTGACAGCTAGTTGTCATCTGACAAAAGTACGTATGTCAGATGACATGCGCACTTTTGTTCAGATTATGACTGACATGCGCACTTTCTGTCAGATGACGATGACATGCGTTCTTTTGTCAGATGAGACCTCTGGTGACATGCGTTCTTTTGTCAGATGAGACCTCTGGTGACATGCGCATGTTAGTCAGATGACATAGACATGCGTACAGTTAATCAGATGACGCTGACATACGCATATTTAATCAACAGGCGAGGCTATTTTGGATTTAACAGAGGATACTAATTCAGCAGATAGGGAACAGAACAAATGTGATTGTGGGCCCTATTCAAGACTATTATTAAGACTCCCTCCTGACTTCGTGGATCGTCTCTTCCAACACTAATTCGTGACACCTATGTCTTACACAGGTCTTGGCGATGGAATATTAACTAGCTATAAATACGCCAGACCACGTCTCGTGTAACAAGCATCGCGATATCTCACGAAACACTACTGCGCTGCGACGCGTCTGGCGCACATATAGCCACCCGCGTAAAAAACTTATGCGTGTTTTGGACGCATTTTCGCCATTTTCCACCAGTCTGATTACGACCAGCATACTACGAATATACAACGAAGTATCGAGGTATTTCCTCGTAATCGCGTTCCTTTGACGCCGTACCTGGGTCGTACGGTGGTCGTGGTACTGGTCAAATTCACAACCAGAATGCGACGAGAAAACGGTGACTCCGCAGCGCTGGCGCCCCTGGGCACCGCCGTATTCGCGTCGTTTATTCGTCGTTTTCTGGTAGCAGAGGCGGAGACAAACAAAACGTTCGACCAGCGGGAGGCGGGCTCAAACCGGCGACCACCCAGTCACCACGCTGTGACGGTATCCACCTGACCAGGGAAGAAACCTGAAGGCAGCGCGGCCGAAACCGCATCCCATGCTGACCTGGCCCTCTGGACACGAAGCCCACTCTCAGCGTTGAAGATTGAGACTGCGGTCAACTGAACACAACTTTTAAGCTTGCGAGCACAAACTGACTGTACCGAAATGTTGTGTCGAGATGTTACTCATAAAGCAGTGCTGAGTTGACCGCAGTCTAAATCTACGACGCTGAGAGCGGCCTTCGTGTCGAGCAGGAACCAGTGACGTACCGCTTTGCCGTTACGTTACAAAATAGATAGTAGTATCGGTCAGTTTCGTTCTCTTGTCGTTACGGTACAAATAACGGTAACGGAACGGTTCCATCATCGGTTCGGTTACAATTTGTAACAGTTCGGACCGGTCCCAAAAAATCGTTTCATGTAACGAACTTTACACAGACTTAAATTTACAGTGTGAAAAATACCGTCGTAAATTTACAAAAATTTTGTAAACTTGAATTATAATTTAAGTTGTAAATTTACGACTGAATATTTTTTACTCGCCAAGGGATTTGAAGTCGTTACATACTGCATGTATTTTTACGATAACAAATTGTAATTTTACAACTTGCGTCAAGAAAAATTTTCCTGTAAACCTACCTTCCTTTTTAGCCCGCCCTTCTGCTTTGAAAAAGCCGTCCAGCGGGCTTATGCAAACGACCTCGTGTCTGTGTGTCTATCTGTCTGTTCCACAAGAAGGAGATGTGCTAGAGACTTCAAATTTTCAGGGAGTCTCAAAGTTCACTCCCACAAAATAAAACGCCTACGGCAAATTCTGCATGCCACCCCTAAGGGGCTAAAAGAGGGTATCGAAAAAAACATGAAAGGCCAATAAAAGTGAAAAAAAAATATTTTCTTGATCCCCTTTGAGGTAACTCGTGGAAGTAGAGCCCGTAGGGCGAAAATTTCGTCCGTTTTGCTCTATCTTTAACCGTTTAGGCGCCAGAGGGTCTTTTTTTGACGAAAATAAGCTAAAAATTGCCCTAGTCAACAATCAGTTGTAGAAACAGGCATAAAAACCGCAAAATAGGAAGGAAACTCTCCCCACTCTCCAAAAAACGTTTTCTAAGCAGAAGGGTGGGTTGTAGTCGCGGTGCTTCACCGATACATCCCTTTCTCAAGTCTTTGGGGCAAACTCAAAGATGACAGGTTTAAGCGGGCCGAAGGCCCGCTGCATCATTCGATCATGTTCTTCAGC
>NW_026271466.1:0-1107 GCF_000697945.3 Frankliniella occidentalis | reverse complement strand
TCCCTCCCTCCCTCCCTCCACTGGGAGCCGTGCTGACTAGGCGCCGTGGCGCGGCGTGGCGGGGACTGGAGGAGCAGGAGCCCTCTCGGGGTGGGAGAAAACCTTTGTGAGGTCCTCGACTAGGCCCTGGTCTCCCGAATCCCTAGTTGGAGCTGACTGGAAGGGGGGTGGGGGTGGGGGTGCCTCTGTCTTTGCGAACAGGCATGCCACTTCGTGGTCAGCTTGTCGTGGTCGGGGACTTACATTTTTCTCCACGACCCTTTCAGATCTGGCGTGTGAGTGTCCGCGTGTGCTCCCTGCTCTCTACTATCAGAGCTAATTGAGAAGGGGACAAGTGTCGGGCTAGTGGCGTTGGATCGGATCAACCTACTCGGATATAATGGTCTTCAACTCGATCCCCTCTCCCCCTCTTTCTATCAGCCTCTCCCCCCTCTTTGACGCCCGTTCAGTCACGCATGGGACAACTTGAAATGCGTTCCCCCAACGTGCCCTTCATTGTTGTGTCCTCGGTAATGTCGTTTGGACTGTCCTACAGGACTACACCATCACCATGTACCTGAACCAGTACTGGAAAGACGAGCGACTGGCCTTCAGCTCGAACGACGAGGTGCTGACGCTGTCTGGGGACTTTGCCGAAAAGATATGGGTACCAGACACCTTCTTCGCCAACGACAAAAACAGGTAACCATGAGTGCCACTTCACAACATACACAATAGTTGTCTCTCTCCTCTCTCTCTGATGCACACACGCACACGCACTCCTCTGGAATCTTTTGAGCAACAAAAGAGATCTTGACATTTTGTGGGCGACACCCGCTGTAATTCAACACAACACTCGTCTGATTAATAAACTGTACAAACAACAGTACCAGAGCAGTTCTGCAGGCTGTTTTTTTTAGCTTATCGCCTGCCTTGTACACTTCCGCGTGCCCGGGCCTGGCCTACCGATCTAATCACTGTCACCCGTCTCACTCGCTCTCCCTCCACCTGCATTTCTCCCTCTCTCTCTCACTCGCTCACCCCCTCCCATCTAATCTCTCAGCGCGAAAATGAGATTTTCGCGTCGCTCTGGAAATGATTTCGAGCGTCTTCTCGCCTTCGCTCCTC
>NW_026271465.1:0-2115 GCF_000697945.3 Frankliniella occidentalis | reverse complement strand
GATCCTCCGGGGTAAACACCACCGGTTCCAGTCCCACCAGGGTACGCACCGCCTGGACTTGCTCCTCCGGCGCCTGATCCTCCGGGGTAAACACCGCCGGTTCCAGTCCCACCAGGGTACGCACTTCCTGGTCCTGCTGCTCCAGCGCCTGATCCTCCGGGGTATACTCCACCAGCTCCAGTCCCACCAGGGTATGCACCTCCTGGTCCTGCTCCTCCGGCCCCTGATCCTCCAGGGTATACTCCACCAGCTCCAGTGCCCCCAGGATACGCGCCGCCTTGTCCAGCCCCACCGGGGTATGCGCCTCCAGTTCCAGTTCCACCAGGGTATGCGCCCCCTGCTCCAGCGCCACCGACTCCAGTGCCTCCGGGATAGGCACCGCCAGCTCCAGCTCCTCCGGCCCCTGATCCTCCGGGGTATGTGCCACCAGCTCCTGTGCCACCAGGGTATGCGCCGCCTTGTCCTGCGCCACCGGGGAAGACGCCGCCAGTTCCAGTTCCTCCGGGGTATGCGCCGCCCGTGCCAGTTCCTCCAGGATATGCGCCACCCGCTCCAGTGCTCCCTGCTCCTGTACCCCCAGGATACGCACCGCCAGCCCCCGATCCTCCGGGGTATGCGCCGCCTGCTCCAACCCCTCCGGTTCCAGTGCGTCCAGGATACGCACCACCAGGTCCAGCGCCCCCACTTCCAGTTCCACCAGGATATACACCACCAGCACCAGTTCCCCCGGGATATGCGCCGCCAGCTCCAGCTCCACCAGGATAGACGCCGCCAGCTCCAGCTCCGCCAGGGTAGGCACTACCGGCTCCAGCGCCTCCAGGATATGCACCACTAGGTCCAACGCCTCCAGCTCCTGCGCCACCAGGGTATACGCCACCGGCTCCCGCTCCACCGGGGTATGCGCCACCTGCTCCGGCCCCTCCGACGCCTGTTCCTCCGGGGTACGCGCCGCCTTGTCCCGATCCACCGGGATATGCACCTCCAGCTCCTCCTGGGTACGAGCCGCCAGGCCCAGTACCCCCGGCACCAGTTCCTCCAGGATACGCACCCCCCTGTCCAGCGCCACCGGGATATGTTGATCCTGTGCCACCTGGGAAAACGCCGCCAGCCCCTGTGCCTCCGGGGTATGCACCACCTGCTCCTGTGCCGCCGGGATACGCCCCACCAGGTCCAGTGCCTCCAGCCCCTGTTCCTCCAGGATATGCACCACCAGCTCCAGTACCACCTGTTCCAGTGCCTCCAGGGTATGCACCACCTTGTCCGGGATATGCTCCTCCAGCTCCACCCGGGTACGAGCCCCCTGGCCCGGCACCTGCAGCTCCAGTGCCGCCGGGGTATACGCCGCCTTGTCCAGCACCGCCGGGGAACACCCCTCCTGTCCCGCTGCTTCCAGGGTATGTGCCTCCACTTCCGGTTCCGCCTACCCCAGTTCCTCCAGGATATGCACCACCTTGTCCAGCGCCGCCGGGATATGCTCCTCCAGATCCTGCTGCACCTGGGTAAGTTCCACCTGTCCCAGTGCCCCCGGGGTAGGCACCGCCTGCGCCAGCTCCACCAGTTCCTGATCCTCCGGGATATGCACCGCCTTGTCCAGCTCCACCTGGGTACAGGCCTCCAGCTCCAGTTCCACCGGTTCCAGCACCGCCTGGGTATGTCCCTCCTTGTCCAGCGCCTCCGGGGTAAGATCCTCCTGTGCCGGCTCCCCCAGGTCCTGACCCTCCAGGGTATGCTCCACCTTGCCCAGCACCGCCAGGGTAAGCGCCACCGGCTCCAGTACCTCCGACACCAGCACCTCCTGGGTAAGCGCCACCAGCTCCTGTGCCGCCGGGGTACGCGCCACCGGCACCACTTCCACCAGGGTAAGCTCCACCTGGGTAAGCACCGCCAGCTCCAGTTCCTCTTGTGCCTGCTCCTGCAGGATATGTGCCACCAGCTCCAGTGCCACCTGGGTAAGCACCACCAGCTCCAGTCCCTGCAGTGCCCGCTCCTCCAGGATATGTGCCACCAGCTCCAGTGCTACCTGGGTAAGCACCAGCGGCTCCAGTCCCTCCAGTGCCCGCTCCTCCGGGATATGTGCCACCAGCTCCAGTGCTACCTGGATAAGCACCACCAGCT
>NW_026271464.1:0-1101 GCF_000697945.3 Frankliniella occidentalis | reverse complement strand
AAGTATTAAAAACTTACATTTATTATAAACAGAATTGATTGTCAAATCTTTGCCATTTTTCTCTTGTTATGATCTCATCTTACCATTGGTGTGTGATGCTAATCAGATCTTGCAAAGAACATAGGTGTAGAAGGTGTCCAACCCCTTTGAGCTGCGACTAGTGTAGGGCTCAGTTCAGGACTCGACAAGATTTTCTAAATATTGCTGAGGGTGCTCTTTATCAGGATATCAGGATAAAATCTGTCTCCTTTATCCTGTTTGAAGGCTAAGAAGTGCCTAATCATCTAAAACGCTACATCTCTACAGTGGTCTCGATCGATTCTTCTGGTCATTTTGACACTATCCTCGACCATTGCGTGACGCTCGCGCCCAGGTCGCATAGAAGCCGCCGGTAGTGCGTCATCCTCTACAACGACGCTGCCGATCAGTCCGACCCCGTCGCTCAACCATGTGCTACCCGCGCGCTCGCGTTTTCTCGCCGTTCCATCGACCCCGTGTGGGCGCGGCCCGCTGCTGCCCAACCTCAGCACTCTACCCTCCCAGCCGAAGTATGGGAGCTTGGCGCCTGCGAGACTTAGGGTAGGCCACCCCGCAGTACACGCATGCATCGCAGGCAAGATATTGCCTGCCCACCAGGCGCTATGAGAGCCTGCAGATGCTGTGCTTCGCAGGCCACCCACTTCACACAGGAGATTGACGGGTTGGCCTACCTAACGCGCTATAGACTCGTTCATAGACCTCCCTCACGTGGCGTCGACGGCGACGCGACGTGGTGCAGAAGCGTCGTATCGACGTTGACCATCCACGTAGATACCCTGTAGATACCCCGTAGATGCCCTGACGGCTCCACGTCGATATCATGTGGATGCGTCGACTTCCAGAGGCACGCCCATGCGGTCGGGCTGAGTCGCTTGGCTATCCCGGTGGATTCGCTGTAGATTCAGGGTTTCATCCACGGGGTATCCTCGGGATTGGCGGGGGAAGGAAACATAGGGACACATCCGCGCGAGGGGGTGCTCACTACCAGATTGTGTGTACACCTCAACTTTTCACTTTTTTCACTTTCGCTTCACTTTTTTCACTTTCGCTTCACTTTTTTTA
>NW_026271463.1:0-1028 GCF_000697945.3 Frankliniella occidentalis | reverse complement strand
CTCAGCGAATCTTTTTTTTCCGTGCGTCGCGGGGAGATCGGACCACGTTTAGGACCCGTCGACCTGAAGGTATGTGAACGAAATTTGTATACACATGGCATCGGCAGAAGTGTGTGAATTTCAAAGGAAAATTCACACCTTTTCCGATGTACCGCGGGTGATTCAGAGAAGACGTAGGTGCGAGCGGCTTTTGCATGCTCTGCACGTAAGGCGCTATAGCCCCTTCGGTAGGCAAACCCGCTCGCACCCTCGCCCGTCCTTTCCCTTTTTATTTTGGCCCCTACATACAGTTTGCCCTCTCCTGGTCCTGTCCCGACTCTGTCCCCCTCCTGTTGATTCACTGAGGTGCGCTCGCTCAGAGATGAGAGTAGTCGAGGCCTAGAGCGGGGGCCTGTATCAGGGCAGTACTTGTCAACGCTTTTATTCCTTCTTCTGTACTGCTGAACTGGAAGTTGGTACGTATTATTGAACGTCGATCCACGATGACGCGAGGGAACGGTCGGCGTCCAAGCGCAAGCGCGTCCCACGGTCCGAGGCGCTCGCACACAGTTGAGGCAGTCTGGGCGGGCCGCCGCTAGGCCGCCGTCTCCACGCGGCTGCTCGGCGGGCTGGCCTACCCAGCGCGTTGCAGGCGCCGCCTCTAGCGGCTTCAGGGATAGAGCACGCTCCGTGAACAGTGAACAGAAGCGGTTTTATGAAGGGGTTGGGGGGGGGGGGCGTCTGCCTAAACATGTAGCCCCCAGGGTAGATAGGCACTTTGCCCTACAAAACCCCTGAAATAAGAAAACCCACAGTAGTAAATCGTCCCCTCTTCGTCTACAGTGTGTAGCGCCAGCTTCCTCCCGGGCCCGGCTACGCAGCCCCGCCAGCAGCGACGAGTGCTGCTCCGAATGGTGTAGATAATCAAGGAGTTGGACCAATCAATCACCCACCTCGCACCAACCACGTCGCGTGTCGCCTTATCGGTGGCTCCTTTATCGAAACGCGAGTATGGTGGCCATTGTTCGCTACTCCACCCCCTCCCCCCC
>NW_026271462.1:0-2064 GCF_000697945.3 Frankliniella occidentalis | reverse complement strand
AACTACTCTTTTAAGTGCCTTTGAAATCTGACTGTATCACCGGAAAACCTTCCCTTGTAAGCGTTGCTGACAATGTATGACGAAGTGTCCCTCGCGCAGCTGTTTGAAATGCGAGTTGTTCCGCAGCGGGTGGGAGTCCGTCAACGACAGCCTGGTGGAGGAGCGGCCCCTCGTGCTGTCGACTCCGCGGGTGCTGCCGCTGGACGGGCCGCTGCCCATGCCGGCCGCGGACAAGCTGACCGACAACCTCATAGGCGGCGCGCCCACCCTGGAGGGCCTGGCCAAGGGCGGGATCTGCATGGGGCTGCGCGTGCGCTGCGCCCCCAATATCGACGGCACCCCGTCCACCTTCCTGCACCAGCCCAGCCGGCAGGCCGCGACCGCGGCGCTCTCCGCCAGCCAGGCCGCCAGCCTGGGCCTGTACGCGTGGCCGTGGCACGCCGAGATCATGGCCGAGGGCATCCCGATCGGTGGCACTGGCGCCCTGGTCACGGAGTCGTGGGTGATGGCCTCTGCTGAGTCACTTGTCGGCGTCGAGTGAGTATGCGCTGTACTTTTGGATGGGCTCGTTCATGCCGGGCCATGCTATTTACTTGGTTCATTTGGTCATTTGACGTGGTCCTACTGCATATTCAGATTGAGAAGCTGTATTTTGTTTTTGAAATTTATATCTTTACTTTCCCGCAGCCCCAGCCGCGAGTACCTGACTGTGCTGCTGGGTGGGCCTCGCTCTGAACTTGGCGTGACGGGCCCCTACGAGCAGGCCCGCCGTGTCGACGCGCTCGTCCCCATCCCGAGCTCGAGCGCCGTCATGCTGCATCTGGATCGCCCCGCTGTTCTCACCAGGCACGTCCGCCCCACAGGTGAGAGAGTCTCCAGACGGGCCAGGCACCCTCCTTAGGAATCGTGCATAAATTAGGTCATTCTAAGGGAGTGGGTTACTGTTCCACTGCACTTGCCGTAACTATCGGAGGCACGATAAATATACCCCCAGGGGTGACAAGTTTTCCATTGGTCAGGTTTACTTTCTGAAATGCAGATGTGATGTGAAGAACCGTGAATTCAAACTTATCGAAATTATCCTCTGAAAACGATGAAATTTGGGTACAAGTTTGGTCATTGCCCCGGACCCGTCGCCTGACTCTTACTTGACCCTTTCCTGTCTAGGCCTACCCGAGTGGTACGCGCTGGCGAACAAGGCTCTGAGCTGCGTCGCGGTGGGCCGCGGTTCGACGGGGTCCTGGGAGACCGTCCACCTCAAGCACCTGGCGTCGTGCAGCGAGGGCGCGGGCTACGGCAGGACCTGCTTCCTGGGGCCGGACAGCTCATCGTGTGCCAGCGGACAGCACCTCCGGGGAGCGGTAAGAGCATGCCAAATGCGCACACAAGCGCACCCAACGCGCCGCCACTTTCCTCCCATAAAGCTGAAACGCAAAGCCAACAACTCACCTGTTGTGCGCTGTGCGCTTCTAGGTGCCGTGGAGCGGCGTCGTGGCGTGCCGGACGCACTCGGGGTGGCACCCGACCGCAGTGTACAGCGTACCGGACCAGTGCGGCTTGACGGGCAAGCAGGCGTTCGACGCAGTGCACTTCATGTTGAGATACGTTAGAAATACCATTGGTGAGCCGTCGCCTCTCATATTGAGATTAATTCTCCGTTCCTATCATTTACTCACCACTTTTTTGACCTTCTCGTGCAGATGGAGTGACAGTGGTGCAGCCCTCGCTCGCACCGTCGTGCGCTGGGCTGCGTTGTCCGCTTGGCCGATGCTTGCCGCCGTCCTCGGTGTGCAACGGCGCTGCGGAGTGCCGCTGGGCTGCTGACGAGAACATAGCAGTGTGCGGAGCCCTGAGGAAGGCCTGTGAGCCTGGAGGCCAACCCCAGAGTTGTGGTGAGTTTCTTAAACTCCTGTAGGATATGTTGTCCGGTTGCGCACTGTTGTCACGGTGAGCGGCCTATCCATTGTACCAGGAAGGCGCTGGGTGCCTGGGAGGTGGGCAGGCCCGTTGCGCTCCAGTGTATCGCTGTGTGGCCTATCCAGTCCCGGGCAGGCGTTGAGCGCC
>NW_026271461.1:0-929 GCF_000697945.3 Frankliniella occidentalis | reverse complement strand
CTCCTCACGCCTCCCTGCACCCGCCGCGTCCGACTTGGGTCGGGCAGACTGAGCGGTCGAGTGGACGCTCCGTTTTTCCTGTTTCCGGCTCTTCCCCGCACGGTGATGTGATCTGAGAGTGTACTTGCTAAAGCCTGTACGATAAATTGTATGTGAGTATGGTCGGTGACACTCTCCTGCGAGAGAGACATACGCAAATGGGCTTAGCATACATTTTATCGGTACGGGTGCGGTCCCTGAGTGGCCGCCTACCAGTTTGCAACATTGTATGAGTTTTGGCACACGTCCTGTGTAAAGCTGGCTTTTCTGGACTGGTATTCCTCTTGGTCTTCTTCTCGCACCGAGGCTTCATAAAGGGTCTGTCCCCTTGTGTCGGCCTCAGTTGGAGACGAGACCTGCAAGGATGCTGTTCTGGTGCGGCCCAGTGTTGTGTGAGTAAAGTGAGGAATAAAAGTGTAATGATACTCCATGTGTGTTTGGCCTAACCTAATCCCCGGATGAATACGCCTCAAAGTAAGAGTAGTAAGAGGGACCACAATATATGGTGGCAGCGTTTAAACGGATCCGGGGGGAGGTCTAGGTACCATGGTTTATTGTTATTCTTACGCCGTTTACTCCGACTCTGAGGGGAATGAGCGTTATATTTTCCTGCATCCGAATTGCCTTCCGCATGTCCGTTCGGGAGTGATTACTGCAGGCATATTTGAGGCATATGTGCACGACGAGTCAGTGCCCCATGTTACTAAGTGCATGGTTTGCAAGCGAACAACCACACGCCGTTTTTCGCATCGTCTCGTAGCTAAGCCGCCCGTAGTCGTCATTCCTTGTGACTGCGAGATGTGCCTCGTAGGCAGGGAAATTTTCGACGCCTAGTTAGTTCCAATCTATGTGTGTGATGGTTTCCGGTTAGTATGGCCTTTGCTGAAACA
>NW_026271460.1:0-1172 GCF_000697945.3 Frankliniella occidentalis | reverse complement strand
CTCTCCTCTCTCTTCTCTCTCTCCGATACGTCTCGGCCCCCGACCCTTTGGGGGCATCCCACCGCCCCTCAGACCTGGCGGCGACGACGTCGACTCCTCTTTCCACCCCGACCTCTGTTAACCTGCTCCTGCCAGCGCCTGCATGAGCTACCTTCATAATCGCGATCGATCCTCGGCAACGTAGACCTCCAGGCGACATGCTGCTCGTGAGGACAGTCCAGGGCCTGTCCTCGGCACGTCGGCGATCATCCGCCGTCGGCCAGGGCCTATTTGAGGGGCGGGCGGGTGGAGCGGCGGGGCGCGCCCTGGTCGCCACGGCCATTCAAGTCTCCGCGAGCTGCAGCTGCAGCCGCCGCCGCCCCTCTCTCCGGCCCGGGCCGCGCGCACCTCCGTCACGGGGAGCAGGGCCTTGACACCTGCGCCCCTCTGCCCCAGTCGAGTGTCCGGGACGGGGCTCGACGTGGTCGGCTTGATCGGGCCCCGGGAGGGCGTGGGCCACGGCCGCGCAGGCCAGGATGTGCAGCCCCCCGCGCTCCCAGACCATTCCAGCGCATTGCAATAATTTTCGGCCAAGCGGATGTGGCCAAAACTCTGCAAACGACTGAGAGAGAGGGGGGCAGGGGCTGGGAGAGGGAGTGAGACACATAGGCTATAGAGCGCTCGGTGGTGGCGAGTGAGAGAGAGCGCAGGCAAGGGTGGAGGGGGGCACTTAGCTGTTAGGCGTAGAGGCAAAGGGGAGGCCGATAGTTGCCTAACGGGTTTGCCTTCCCTGCCCCCCGCCCTACCGCCGGCCGCGCACCGCCACGCCACGCCACTCCATGGAGGTAACTCCGTGTGTACGTCCGTTCGTCTGCACGGACAGGGTGGGCACAGGTGGGCCAAGAGGAGGACAAGGAGAGGAGGCGTAAGGAAGGAGGAGGAGGAATAGGAGGAAGAAGGAGAATAGGAGAGGAGGAGACGTAAGTATGGAGGAGGAGCACGTGAGGAAGCAGAAGAGGGGGAGGTAATGCCGGTGGTGGGGGTAAGAGAGGCCTCTCCTTGGTTCTGCCTTCCTCACTAGCCGCCGTCTAACACAAAAGCGTTGTGCAGTTTCGTCTGTCGTCCTGTTTTAGGGGGAAGGGGGTCCCACTCCTTTTTGGCGGGCCGGCCCAGGGCGAGAGGGGGAGGGGAGG
>NW_026271459.1:0-4799 GCF_000697945.3 Frankliniella occidentalis | reverse complement strand
CCCCCCCCCCCCCCCGCTTGACGGCCGTAAAGCTGGCGCGCGTTATGCGTTAGGACGAGCGTTACTCGGCGCCGTAAAGTGTTTACTCACACTCATAAGGGGGCCGCGACTGACTGCCGGACGCTCCGCCGAGGGCCTCGCCACGCAACACGCGACGAATAAAAACCGGCGCACCTTCCAGCAGCATCTGCAATGTAAAAAATACCTCTGTTAATTTGCAATGTTATCTGTAATTTACGATTAGCATACGATTTTTGTGGGTTTTGGACGTCGCACATTTGCACTAGCCCACTTTAGTGTTGAAGCATCCCATGGCGGTACGTAGTCAAAAGGAATTTTGTAAATTTCAAATCGTAGCTTTACATCATTCTTGGAAAAGTCTCTCGAAACGTATGAAAGCATATTTCAAAGTGTACAGTGACATCATCCTAGCTACGACACAGTACTCACGCTAACAGCGTTTTGGATACAATCTCCATGAATAATGCTGAGGGGAGAGTGCGCGGTGCAGTGCAAAAACCGTTCACGCGACGGCGCGCCAATGGCAGCCAAACACACCGTCGTAATCAGGGCGCACACGTTGGCTGACTAACACGACACTACATTTAATGACGGCGTTTTTATCATTTCCTTTATATCCTTTGCGTCCGCTCGTTGGCGAGACGCGGTAATTACGACACCAAGATGTGAATGAACGGGGCGTTTGTTGTTTCCACAAGACGGCACTGCTGCGTGAAAAGCCAGAGGCGCGAACGTTTTGTCCGCGTTCGTCCCTCTCTCTCCGTTGCCATTAGCGTCCCCAAATCTCCATCTTCTCTCTTTCTGTCCCTGGTCGCCGGCGGTGCGTTCATTCACTCAGGATGAGCTTTAAAAAGCAGCCTTCCTTTCACTGCCCTGCTTCGCTCCGGCCCCCTCCCCCCTTGTTAGGCCCTCTTCTGTCCATCCACCACGCGCCACCTCCTCTTCTCATCGCACTTTGTGACATGTTTCAGAACAAGCTGCTGCTGTCGCTGGTTTTTCGCGTTTTGCGGTTGTTTATTCGCTTTTTACTCTCTGTCCATTTCTTATAATCCACAGCGCGGAAAAAACAGCCCGGCTTAAACACAAACGCCCTGCCTGCTGCTCGAGCTGCACAGGTTCCGCCTCGCCGGCAACGCGGCCATGCGGTGTCTTCGCAACACCATCCATCTATCCATTCATATCCATCCATCCATCCATGCACTCATTCATCCACACCCAGAAAATGTCGTCTTTGAATGAATGCAGTTCTTTTGCCTATTTCCAACGTAATTTGTGACTTTATTGCAAAGTCAAAAACATTAACACAAGGAATATCTGTCGTTAGCAGATCAAAGAGTCCATCGTTAAGACATATTGAAATCCCTTAAGTAAAATATAAAAATCTTTAGACAAGGTTTATCTTCCCAAGCGTCCATCCAATCCACTCATTCAACCATCCTAGAGTACGAGATCTTCCATCGATGCACCTAGACTTTCATATTTTTCCTATCGCACATCGATCTATCAATTCCATCCACCCATCGAATCAACCCATCCATCCACCTATATATCTACCTATCCATCCATCCATCTACCCATCCATCCATCCATCGTCTGCACAGCCTCTCTGCCTCTGGCAGCTCCATCCGTCTCGGTCCCATAAAGAGTTGTTTTTTATTCATGGCCTTTAGAAAGCTCGGCAAGAAGAGATACCCTTCTCCAGGAGGCAGGACGCGGGAAGTAGAGGAAAAGGTGGGGGAAGCAAGGAGCAGGGGCTACTGGAGGCCAAAAAAGGATTAATTTTTCAGTTCCACGAGGGAGCGGCAGGGGAGGGATGAGGACATTCTGCGGAATAAGGTGGTGTACCCGAGCCGCCCAGATTCACGGTGTATGATGCGGTCGCGACGGTGCTAAACAGCCAGTAAAATATTAATTCCACGACGCAAATTAGAATCAAGACGGAAAAAGAAGGGGGCCGGGGGAAAAAAACCAGACATACTGTACCATTTCCAAAATAAAAGGAATACAAAACAAAATTAACTGCGATTTTTCGAAACGTTAATAACTAACAAGAACTTTTTTCGCACAGTGTCAAATTGTTAAACTTGCGATCGATTGTAAACCAACGCGCCACCGTGGAGAAAGAAAATTCTTGGTCCATCCAGACCAGCAGGGCGGCGAGGGAGCGCGCACAAGAGCAGCACTACAAAATGGCGGACTGTCCAGTGGGGTGGACGCTGTGAGGGGGAGGGATTGAAGCCTGGCTTCTCCCTCTCCCCCTTGCACCGTCCTTGTCGCTAGGGCCCACCACCATACCTCTTAGCGTGCACCGCGAGAGAGAGAGGGAGGGATGGAGAGGGTCGGGATAGAAAGAGACGGGGCGACAGGAAAAGTTGCAGACGACGCAACATTATATCCCTGCCAGCCTAACGGGGCAGCAGGGGCCGGTCGTCCCCCGCCCCTTACCCCTCCCCTCTCCCATCCCGTCCTAACCCCAGACACAGCTTTGTCCCGAAATTAACCGGCGGACACATTAAGGAAATTTATCTGCCCAGGGCCGGTAGTGGAGGGGGAGCGGCATTGTTTTAAGGTGGTGTCCCCTTTGTTCTCTGGTCAGCTTTTGTTTTAAATGCTGCTCCCCCCTGCTTTGTCCCGGGCGGGTTGCGCTTCCTTCCGCTCTCCTGGTCAGTGGAAGGGAGAGAGGTCAAAAGAGGGGATGGGGGGTAGAAACTGAAACTAGTCCTATTTGATACACAGCGCCAGCAAACAATCTCCTTCTTTTTCAGTCTTCAAAAAACCTAAACGGAAAATTGAACGAAACCTTGTATAAAGAAACAAACTCTTCTTTCCCTTTGCCGAAAACTCACCGCGCGACAGCGCTCCACGGCGGCTGAGCCCGACTTTGCACAACATGAGCTATTCACGACACGCGGTCATACGAGTGCCATAGGAATCACGGGACAAATTTGCACACACACAAACACGGCCATAATATTTCATGCGACAAGGCAAACATATTAACGTGCGCGCAAGCGGCCCGCTGGTGTAGCGAAAGATCGCGCAGTTATGTGGGGAAAAGGGAGAAAAAGGAAAAGAAAAAATAAAGTGAAAAAGAAAAACAAACGAAGAGGCGCAAAAGGAGGGGAAATAAGGCGAAAAAATGTAAAGCGCCGGGGCGGTGGGGCAGGGATCTAGCTATGCGCGACGGTTGCACCGCGGGCGCGCAATGTGCGACATGTAGTATAAAGCGGGCCAAAATAAAAAGGGCGCGGAATGGAGGAAATATTTCGCATCGCGCGCGTGGGCGGGGTCGGGCAATGAGCACGACTTTTTCAAAGGGGGAATGCCACCGCCCTGCCGCCCTCACGCACCTATGGCCTAATATGGCCATGAGGCGACAACAGAGCTGCTGCGCTCATGAGCTGCCGCTGCCGAGAAAGTCATCATCAGTCTTCCATACCACCCCTAGAAACGCGACCGACTCGGCGGACCGACACTTGTGCGAGGGTGGCGCGGCGTGGAGCGCGAGTTTCGATTGGTGCACAGCACACCATACCATCGCGACCACGGCCACCACCCCCGCGCCTCCACCATTCACCCCCTGGGGGGCCTAAACCATCCGCTCTATTCAGCCTCGGATTGCTTCGACGTCAACACCGCCCCCGCCGCCACCGACAACGACGACGTGGCGCGGCCGGGGTGCGCGGCGGTGCCGTTGCGCCCTTTTCAAAAGATGGCGATGGCGGTGGGCGGTGCGGCCGGCGGCAGCGGCGGCGGGGGTCGCAGCACGAAGGGGAACGAAAACTTGTGGCCGTTCTGGCCCGGCAACCCAAGCCAAACCCAGGGGCGTCCATTACAGGACCCCCTTGGGCAGCAGACGACGACACAAAAAAGGCCAGGGCGTGTGTGTTCCACGACCATGGGCCGCCGGGGGTAGTGTGGTTCGTTGCGACAGTGGCGCCCCCCGCTGGCGCATCTGCGGCGGGCCTTGCATCATTGCGGTTCGCATTCACGTCCACACAAACAATCCGCGTGACACTCACACTGTTGCACAAACGACACGTCGAACTTCGTCAGCGGGCCGGTGGTGGTGGTGATGGTGACGTCACTTCACCGCAGCACGTTGGTTTACGTCGTTATTGCTGGCCCGATTGGCCGCAATTTCAGTCGGCGACAAGAGAATATCCAAATGATGTCGTCGTCGCCACCGCATACTTCTGAATAAAAGCAGACGACATTGTTGGTAAGGACGTGAGAAGGACGTGGTGCGCAACGACAAGATGTAACATCGGCGACATACACTCACTCAGTTTCACAACGACGACGCCCTGTCCGAGGCCACCGTCAACTCTTTTCCTCATCCTGGTCGTCGTCCTGGTGCCCGCCGCCCGGCTGCCGCATCAGCCTCCTGCCTGGTCCGACCGCTCATCTCGCGCTCGGTGTGAGCTCCAGACTGAATCTGCCTAACGACTCCAACCTACCTAACCCCCCTGCTTCTTTTTTCATTTCCCTCTCCTCTTGGTTCGTATATCGCACGTTTGTCTGCTTGCTTCCGTGTTAGCGTGACCTCTCTTCCTCGTCCCCTCTCTCTCCCCCTCGTATGCATCATTGGCAATCCTTCGTCCATCTCTCTCACACTCCCTGCCAAACATCAACCCCTTCCCCCGGTCTCTCTCTGTCGCACGCATGTGCGTAGGCATGTAAATTAATAGAGGGAGACACGGCAGCAAAGGGTTGAATGAAAAAAGAGAACGGAGGAGGGGTTCGCGTCCCGATGAGGGGAGGGGTGGAGGGGGGGG
>NW_026271458.1:0-8215 GCF_000697945.3 Frankliniella occidentalis | reverse complement strand
ACTTAGGTAATAAACTTAATAAATATTGTACCTTTGCTTTTCACATTAGATCTGCCAAATTTGTCTACCAATTGCTGGATAAAATCCTTACCAACAATGAACTCAAGTGTTTCACTCCCCTCATCACTGCTATCTGAAGTTGAAGGTTCTTGCGTGGATTCAATGGTTGAAATTTCAGATTCACCAAGGGGTATGGGTAAGGTTTTTGGTATGGCTCCTTCTCTCATGCCCCGTCTTAAGTTTTTAATAGCCAAAGTATGAGGAGAGTAGCATCTCTCATTAAAGTCAAAGCTTTTCTCAATGTGTCTTTTGACTTCTTCAGCTTCCTCTTGAGCATTACGAGTTGGCAAAACGTCTTCACATGTAGGTTCAGGGGTGACTGTTGCATCCTCCTTATCTGCATCACTATCCTCTGATTGTTCTTCAGCTGAAGATTCTATCTCAGAGTCTGCATCATTATTTTCATCAGATACAAAAGAAGCAATAGGACTGTCAGTATCATCCAAAAGAATATTTGAAACATAATTCAAATCCCAGTTACACTGTTTTAAGAGTTCTTTTATACTAGCAGTAGATCTGTTAGGAAATAAACGCACAAGTTCTTTGATCTTCTCTTGTTTACTTTTAGACTTTGGGTCTTCAACTTCAAAATCATTTTCAGTATAAGTACCCTTGTCAAGCATAAGCTTCAGGGATATTTTGGTGTTTGACAAAATTCTTCCTTCATTTATGTCTCGGTCTGTCGTTTCTAAGAAGGTTACTCCATCTTCTAAGGGACCTGAAGAGTTGTTACTGAGAAGACAAAAATCTGCATGGTTAGTATTGGTTCCTTTATCTATCCCATCAAATTTCTTGAATTTGAATCGTTGAGTATTACATGAAACATGTGTGGGACTTTGAGTCTTCTCTTTTTGAAAAACTTCTGCTTCAATGGGTTGCCATGTCACTGCACTATTTTCAGAAAATGACCAGCTACTTGCTTCATTATCTGATGCAGCATTCATGTCTTTAACAGAATTACAATAGTCCTGAATATTTTTCATACTGAATGAACGGGGTGGCTTTGGAGCAGATTTCAGATAAACTGCTTCATTTGGAGCAACACTTTTATTATGACCCATGTCTGGACTACCACTCCATTTGCTTGGCTCATCAGTTAAAAGGTCACTCAAGGATGACAACCTCAGTAGTGCATTAGGGTTTTTACTGACAGTCTCATCTTTGGCATTATCCATTTGTAAATTATTAAAGGATGATAGACTGAACACACTGCTGGACTTTTCTTTTAGGTCAGACAGTGATTTAAAATCAAAGGAATCTGCTGACCCTCCAATGGGATTGCAATCTTCTTCAAATTTTATTAGTTCAGCATCTTGTGAATTGCTATCAATGCTATCACCAGATGAAACAACTTTCATAGGTGAATCCAAGTTCTCTTCGCCCTCCAGAATATTTACAGGTTTTTCATTTTCGACTGCTGGCGTGGTTAATTTATGTTCAGAAGATTGTACTGCTCTTAATGAATCCACAGATAGTGGGAAATTGTACTCCAAAACATCTTTCTGCAAAACGTTGCCTTGCCTGGAAGGACTATTTAAACTGGTAGCCACACTTTCTTTAACACTCAAATCTATTTTTACAGATGAAGGATCTATCTGATCTGTATCTGATTCTTTACTTCTTGTTGGAACATAGCTAGTTTCATTTAAATTTTGCTCATCACTTTTGGTGGGCACAAACCTTTTTGTGAATCCTCCTGAAAACAATTCTAGATTTCTCTCTCTAGTACCATTATTTTGGTCTCTTGTCTCTTGATTACCAGAATTTGAGGGGAATAAATCAACACGTTTGTAGGTATTAGGACCAAAATAAAATTCTCCTGTTGGAGAGTTGGATGACGCACTATTTAACTCCATGTGTTCACTTCTTTTATAAGGGCTAGATTTAGAACTAAATACTTGAGTGCTATCCTGTTTTACAAGTTTAGAACCATGCTGTTTTTCAATTTTAGAAGCACCCAGCTTAATAATAGACTGTTCCGCTAGCTGTGGCGGTGGTTTGGTATATTTTAAACCTGTAGAATTTAAAAGTGCTTCCACAGTAATTTTTTTCTCATATCGCTCTAACATAGCTCTTATCTTATCTTTGGGTACTCCATGTTTGTTTCGTTTGGCCAACTCATTTAAGTTTTCAAACCAAGGAGTCTCTGGCTCAAGAATAACAATAGAATATCCATGGTTAACAGCAATAGTTGCATAAACTGTCATTTCCCAAAGTTGGGTGTTGGTATTGTCAATAATAATAGGGCTGCGGCCCTCCCTTGCTTTATTCAGACACTGTCGCTGATTCCATCCATGAGCATCATTTAGTAACATGGGATCAAATCTATAAACATTATTTCTGATAAAATAGTCATCGGTTGAAAAGATAAAATCTTTAGGATCTCCTCCATATGAAACCACCAGTCCTCTAGCTAAATATGATTTTCCTGATCCTGGACATCCTCGCATTAAAACCATTATCCTGTATCCATTTTCTATGTGCCACTTCACCTGGGCTACTTCATTTCCAGAGTAAGGATCTGAAATTTTCTTTTTCCTAGCTGGGAAATAGTTATTAAGAGCCGGTGGGCCAGGAGCATTTCTTGGTCTTCCATAACCATTAACAGGTTGTGGCAACTGCTTATTTTCAATCTGAGGATGGTACCTTGACGAAAGCATAGACACTGGCAAGGGCTTCTTTCCATCTGGAAAAACATGTCTTGTTGATGATCCTTTTTCATCCAGATGGTATGAATTGCTTGAGAGTTGGGTAGGTGGTGTTTTCTCAACATGCTCCAAAGGCTTCATCATTCCTTGTGAAGATGGAGTAGAAGAATTTGTTTTTGCCGGTGAAGACTGAGAGGATTGTGACATGAGTTGAGAGGTCCCCACCATTTCCATAAGAGCATCCATAGACTTTTTATCTAAAGAATGAAAATGTTATTAATGTAAACCAAGAATGATGAGAGAAATCAACAAAGAGGAAAACGCAATCTATAGATTCCAATATCTTACGGTTGAATTCACAGGACTGGACCACACACTCAATGACCTCTGCCTCAAGTGTGTCTAAGAACATTTCATACATGTCTGCCAAAACTTTATCTTTTTTACTATGATTTGAAGATCGTTCATTGACAGCTGCCCCAGGAAGAGAACCTGCTTCCCAGCCTCCTCCACCTAATGCTCCCATTGGTCGGCTGCGGTTCATGATTTCTTCGAAACAGACGAAGTGAATACTTGGAACTTCTATCACTGCAAATCAAAAATAGGGCAAAATATTAACGAAGTTAAACATGTGATGCTGCTTTCACCCCTCTTTTGGATTAGGAACCAAGGTAAGCAGAACATAACAAATAATCTTATCAAAGAACCATGTAGAATAAACTGAAATGACAACATCTCATACTGTCAAAACAAAACAAACAAAAATAAAGAACTCACAACAGTTGATGTCTACATGCAAGATGCTGTGACAATGAGTCCTAATTACTTAAAACGTTTGATTACACCACGCTCGGGTTATTTTCTCTTCGACATTAAAAGACAAGACGAGTGATAACGACAGTCTGCAATGCCATACGGAAAAGTTACGGGTTAAAAACTTACATATAGACGAGAACAGTTGTTATATGAAGCACTAGACACAAAGAACAATTGTAACGTCACTATGACGACTTAAGCAGTTTGAGGTAGCAGAAAAATTTGGAAGGAGCTAAGACCTTTAATAAAAACGCGCAGTTAGCCAGACAAAAACACAAAATGTTACGAAGTACGAGAACGGATGGAAGCAGAAGTATGTGTGTGCGAGAGAGAAAGCAGACGCAACAGGAGAGAGAAAGCACGAATGACCGCCAAAACAGCAGACTACACATGGAGAAGGCGGTGCCGTTGAACAAGAGAGGAACGGTACTGCAAGTAATGGCGCCCGATTCAAACGTGCGCAAAAGTGTACCTTTCCCCCGACGCTCTGATTCTCCAAGTCTCTCTTCTAATCACGACGTGTGGCAGCACTCGAACTAGTTTGGAGTAAAACAAAGACGGTTTTAGTCGAATCTGCTACGCACGCGTGCTGGTGGACGTGAGGAGGCCGCTTGTCCATTGTTGTCCGCCATTGTTTGGGTGTTTGGCACGCTTTGCGAGAGGCCCTGCTTGCTTGGCGCCTCTGGCCGGCAAGGCTTAGGCGGCTCAGGCCACCTGGTGGCGCCTGGCCGAGTGGCACCCGCAGAGGCGTGCTGCGCGTGACCACGCAGTGACCACACAGTGACCGCCGGGGCGCAGCACTCTGGACGGACATGGCGTCACCCGTCGTGTCCCTGTCCCTGCCCCAGATGGTGGACCTCGCCCTGGGGTCACCAGAGGTGGGCTCCGTCAACTTCAACATCCTGCACTCGTTGCTGCACGTGATGATCCAGCAGCTCGAGCTGCAGCAGTGCGCCGTCGAGTTCCGCGGCCCCGACTCGGAGCGCATCCAGGTGCGTCCGCCCCCCCTAAGAGGCAGTGAAAGGCACGCCGTCAGGCCGCAGTAGAGTGGAGCACTTTGTGACAAGCGCACCGTACAGGCCGCCATCGCGGGCAGCGCCGCCCCCGCAGCCAAGCTCTCGGAGTACCGGGTACGGGACCGCAGCAGGAAGGACAAGGAGATAGCGAAGCAGGCCGCCCAGGATGACCGCGGGGCGACTGAGACAGGTGCGAGAATGACCATGTCGCGAAGGGGAGAGCTGGGCGAGCTGGGTGTTCTCCGCGGATCAGCAAATCATCCGAATCCGCTCTTTTTGCAGGGGAGCTGGACGAGGACAGGAGAGGACGCACGAGGACGGTGGGTGCTCTTAACTCTCCTCTACCTCTCTCTCCGCGACAAACTTGCGTAACGGTGGCTGTCCGGCCTGGCAGCGCGCAGCTCGCGCAGCCCGCGACCTCCCCAGCAGCGCGAGTAGCAGCAGCACCAGCGTTAGCGACGGCCACGGCGCGGGTGGCACGAGGTCAAAGGGCAGGAAGGGGTGTCGTCGGCTCCTCGGCCTGGAGGACGCCGAAGAAGGTACGGCGCGTGACACGACGTCACGGGACGGGCCAAGCTGCAGAGTCTCAAAATGTTCGGCACCCCAGTGTTGCGGCACTCGCGGAGGCGGCGCTTCTCGGCGCACCTCCTGGAGGTGCTGGCCAGCTCGCACCGCCTCGGTCGGCTGTCCGAGGATGCAGCGTCCACACTGCAGTCCCAGGTGCGCGTCGTCGAGGACTCGGAGGCCATCGCCGACCCGACGAAACGCACCCGGATGGGCCTGGAGGAGCGCGCCGAGGCCGTCGAGAGTGAGATCGCTAAGGTGCGCGTGTGCGGAGGGGGTGGTCCAGGGTGAGGCAGGGTAGGGGGCATTGCTGATGGCTCCGTGCACTCGTCCGCCCCTAGCTCACCGCGCAGGGCGAGGACGCGTTCCGCAGGCTGAGGGTGCTGGAGGGCGCCCTGGAGGACGCGCTGGAGGGAGCTCATCTGGGGCGCAAGCCCAGGCGGAGGGCCAGTAGGGACACCGCCACGACAGGTAACAAGGTAGGGTTAGGAGAGCAGGGCTCGTCTGACACGCCGCCGACGTGGGCTCCGGCTGCGCCTACAGCCGCCGCCACCCTTCCAGACGCGGACCTGTCCGGCCTGCTGAGGGACGAGCACCTCCTGCTCGCGCTCAAGAGCAAGATGGCCGTCCTCGCCCCCACCGGGGTCCCCGCGCTACCTGAACGTGGTGAGCGCCGGGGTCCCGGAGCACGCCCAGAGCACGGCAGTGGACTCAAGCACTCGATCGCACTCTCCCCAGCGCAGGCGGTCTGGAGGCCGAGCTGGCCGCCGAGCTGGCTGACCACGGCCGCTCCCTCGGCGCACTGCAGGCCGACCTGCGGCTTCTGGCGGCCAGACTGGACGGTCTGGACGCGCTGGCCAGGGGGCTGAGCGCGGGGCTGGACAAGGGGCTCGGGGCGCTGGACAGGCGGCTCCACGGCATGCAGGTCAGAGGGCACTGGGTTGGAGTCGCTTGTCTACCACGCGGTGCGAACGAAGCGGGTCGTGTTCCAGGAGGACCTGGACGGCGCGGTATCCCACATTGGGATCCTGTTCAGGGAGCGAGACCAGAGAGCACTCGCCGTCCAGGTGAGAGCTGCCTCACAAAGTATAGCCGGTGGCTGGAAAACACAGTTTGTTCCTGTTGCTGCTGCTATACTCATTTAGGTTTGAGAAGCGACTTTTCGCATACTCTCTCTAACCACCATGAACCATGGCGCCTTATGGCGAGGAAGAAGGCAACCCGCCACCACACGTGCACGCAGTACGGGGAGGCGCAGCGTAGAACACAAAATTAATTTTGTGCTGAAGAATAAACTCGCTCTTTAATTATCGCCCTTTAAATGATGGGATCATTCAGAAAGTGCTTCCGTCATTGGCCGTTACGAAACTGCCTAATGGTCGCATAGCGCCCAGATGGTAGGCAATATCTGGCCTGCCGTGCATGCGTGTACTGCGGGTTGGCCTACCCCGAGTCTCGCAGGCGCTGACCAGAGGTCTGCATTGGTCGGTCCACCGGTCCCGGGAGCGTCCGAGAGCGACAGGTGCGAGTGAGATGCTCGGGCGAGCCACAGCTCCAGACCTCTGGCGCTGACCTCTCGGGTTGCCGAACGAATCTGAGAAATACGGACGTGCTTTCTAGAAAATTTCTCAGAAGAACGTGTACTGTTTTTAGTGCAGTATGAAACGAATTTCG
This sequence comes from Frankliniella occidentalis, assembly GCF_000697945.3. Lineage (NCBI taxonomy): Eukaryota > Metazoa > Arthropoda > Insecta > Thysanoptera > Thripidae > Frankliniella > Frankliniella occidentalis. The sequence continues at coordinate 1,437 of NW_026271458.1, read as the reverse complement.
GTGTCAGCGTCGTCTGACTTACCGACCGCACGGACCCACCCACACTAACGCCGCTCAGAGTTTCGTGGTGGCATAGGCTATTTTTCCTACTTGCCATACCTCCCAAACTAATGATCGTAGGCAAAAAATAACCCAATTTTTGGGTGATGCGGGAGTCGAATTACAGGCGCTACGAGTCTAAATGTGATGCTGATCAATCACAGCCATCATAGTGCGCCATTTCCCACTACAATACTATCAGTAGCAGACGCACACACCCAAGACGCTCACCGGCTCAATTACTGCCAGTGGTTGTACCCTCCGTGCATGCCCTCTCACAGGGACTCCAGACGCAGGTCCAGGCGCTGGAGAAGCACAAGGCCGACAGGTGGCAGCTGGAGGCCGCGCTGGCGGAGAAGGCCGACCGCGGGCTGGTGTCTGCCAAAGTCTCGCACACCGAGTTTACTGCGGCCTGCACCAACATTCACAACGACCTAGGGCAGGCCAAGTCGAAGCTGCACGAGACCGAGAGTCGACTGGACTCCAAACTGGACCGCACCGAGTTGCCAGCCGTGGCCGCCGAGCTAGCCGAGCACGTCGAGAGGCTGGTCGCCGAGCGGCCGTGCGACCAGGCCAGGCAGCAGCAGCTGGCCCAGCAGGCGCAGACCATGCAGGCCGAGCACTTCGCGGCGGCCACCAAAGTCAGGTTGATCAGGTACGGCTGGCAGGACCATCGGCACGCCTGCGCATGCGCGCGCCCGCCAGTTCTTTGGGGTGCAGCCAACCCGTCGAATGTGCAGGAACGTGACGTGCATCTCCTGCGACGGGCCGCGCGCCATGCGCTGCGACGACTGGTGCCCCGCCGTGCCGACGTGCGAAAGCTTCCCGGACAGGAGGCCGACGCGGCCGTACCTCGGGGGCCAGCCCTGCCAGGCGACGCCCCCGCGCAGGTGAGACCTCCGGGAGGGAAGGCCCGCGGTGGGCGCCGTACTCGTACTCGAGCGAGCCACGCCTCTGTTACAGCTCCCCAGGGCCGTGTGGGGAGGGTCCGCTCCCGCTGGGGGCTGAGCACCGCGCAGAGCACTCCCGCCTGGTGACGCGCTTCTGCGGGGGCAGCCACACGGTCACGCCCGTGGGGACGCGTGTTCGCGCGGCTCACCCGCACCCGCAACCGCCCGGCCCCGTGCCCGGCCCCGGCCCAACCCCGGCACCCACCCCTGCTCAGCCTGTAGCCGCCGCATCCACGTAGCTGTAGAGTGTGGAGGAACGCAGCCCGCAAACGTCGAAAATTGTATGTACTATGATTGTAAGGAACAGAGTGAGACGGCTCATTAGTGATATCACATGATATATTTTTAAACTTGCATTCAGCATAAATCTGTCAAATATACATACACTGTGAATCTCAAATCAGCATAAAGAATGTAATTTACAACATAATGTACAAATTATATTTAT
>NW_026271457.1:0-1189 GCF_000697945.3 Frankliniella occidentalis | reverse complement strand
TCTCTCTCTCTGGGCCACCGTTATATCAAGTATGCATGAGACCGGAACGTTTTGTTCACGGAGAAGGAACTATTACGGGGTGACTTCTCTATGCAAAGCGCTGCCTTTTACAACGTCAATTAGAGCCGTTTTCATATAAGCGGAGAGGAGAGGCAGCGCTGCGGGAGCTCTGAATGGGGGAGCCCACCGCCGTGAGGCCGCCAGGCCGCCCCCCTCGAGGAGGCCGCCTAGGAGCAGGCGTCCTGGGCGTTGGTCAACCGGGGGCGCTACCTCACAAGATGGGAAAAGCAAACCGTAGCAAAAGCGCGCGCGTATTCTATAAAATAGTGGAAACGATGTTGTGTGTAACTTTTGCCGTGCCTCGTCAGCTCATGTGCTTCCGCGTCTGTTTTTGCTTCCAGGTGCCGGCCCGGCTGGCAGGGGGAGTTCTGCGACCAGTGCTCGCCGTACCCGGGCTGCAAGCACGGCTACTGCAACGGCTCCTCGTGGCAGTGCATCTGCGACACCAACTGGGGCGGCATCCTCTGCGACCAAGGTGAGTTGAGTCCGAAACTGTGCCATATGGACCACGCGTGCGCTGGGGCGGGGTGGGGCGGGGCGGGGTGGGGCGGCGACAAACCGGTTGCCCCTCTGGCTGCCTCCCCCGCCGCACTTGTCGCCGCACTGTAGCGCCAGGTGCTCACTTGTCGCGCGTTCTCCCCGCTCCCCCTTTCCTCTGCGGTCGCTCAGCCAAACCGCGGGATGTGTGAATGATGGGGAGGGGAGGGTGTGTGTTTTCTATGTGTGTGTATATATAAAGATCGCTTTTGTATCGTTGAATCGAGAACAGCCGGCGAGTAAAGGGGAGGGAGGGGGGTCATCCTATGAGAGAGGAAGCGACCGCGCAGAGCAGGAGGGGGCTGGCTATGGCGCGGCGGGCGACGCTATGCTTCAAAACTAAGATTGCGGTTTGAAATTGTATGTGGCGGGACGTTGTTGTGAGCGGTGCAGTTCCAACCAAAATACCCGATGAATCGACTGCTCGTCGCTGCGGTCGCCAACCCTCCAACGGGGCGGAACCAGAGGTACGCGCTATCCGTGTTCGCAAAGCTGGTGCTCGTGATCACGCCCTCCGTCCCGTCCCTTTACCCAGCGCAGCTACATGTAGTAACGGCGGGGCCTAGTGCTTTGCCCCTCTGACGTCCCGTCC
>NW_026271456.1:0-1218 GCF_000697945.3 Frankliniella occidentalis | reverse complement strand
TATCTCAGCATACTTTGGTTGGAGCCACGTCGTCTGTTTTCAGGTAGTATGATCCTTGTTCCCTATGGATAAAATATACAAAGTAAATAATGATAAATGAAGATCAATTGACTGAAAGGAGAATTCATACATACTTAAACTGAACTTCGTCTCCCATGCAGCCTTCACTTGGACCTTTGCAAGTCCCATCTCTAGCATCGCTATTGCTGTCACAGAAATCTGCTTGGTATCCTTTCCCTTTGGTAATAGACTCAGCAAAGTACTCGTATGATCGACCGTGGGCGCACACACCTTTAAATAAATCGTGTAAGTTATTAATTTCTCATTCTCTGTAATCTGTTCCATACGCATTATCAGACAGATTTTAGTTAAGAAGAGTCACGTCCTTATCACAAATCTCATGACACCTTGAAAGCCAGACGGACGTCTGATAAGACTTTAATGCGGGCTTGATCGTGGATAGCGAGTGGTAATCCTATAGGAAATTCCGATATCTCAAGAGAGCGTTGCGCTCTCCAATAGTTTACCGGTCAGGTCCAGGCCGCAGCCCGGCTGCTCCCTTCCTCCGTTGGGGTAGAAGTCGGAGGTGCCGAGGTCGGTAGGAAAGCCGAGCAACCCTGCGCATGAGTGGATCACGTCCACCAAGACACCGTCGTCCTTGCTCAGCCTGTCGGTATCCGGGGTTATAATGAAGAGCGGCCACGCCGGGTCGAGCCCTGCCAACAAAAAGGGGTGGGATATGGAAGACCTGAAGTTTGTCGCCCGCCCCTTCTCACCCCCGTGAGAAACGTGATACCGAGGCGATATCGGATTGGCGACGTAAAGGCGAAATATATCACGTTTCCGGCTAACTAAGGGCCGCCTCTCGCTGCCCCGCCGGAGCGCGGACCTGTGACTCGTGCCGGCCGCTGCCCCTCGGTCTCGTTCAGGCTCTTGGCGGAGATGCCGGCGACGTGCGCGCCGAGGCTGTGGCCGATGACGTGCAGCTTGTCCGCGGTGGCGAGCTCCTGCTCAATCAGGAACGACATCAGCTTGCCGACGAGCTTTCCGACGAAAGGCACGTTCAGGCGGGCCGTCACGTACAGGGGGTTGGGGCACAGGACACCCCAGTCCACGCCGACGACGTTGTAGTCCCCGTGGGTCATGTAGGCTGCGAAGTGTAAGAGACCGGGTTACGCGATAGCAAGCAACGCCCTCGAATTGGGGGGGGGGGGGGGG
>NW_026271455.1:0-1121 GCF_000697945.3 Frankliniella occidentalis | reverse complement strand
GACGGCAGCGGCGATGGCACGGCTCCGCGAGGATATGGCAGCGCATATGGCAGCGCTGGTCGGCATGATACATGGAGCCTCACTGATACCCCCCCCCCCCCTCCCTGTCCGCGCCAAACCACTTCGCTCGTGTTTGTTTGCGAGTCGTTCCCACTGGACGCCGACTGCAGTACCTGCCAGGTACACATGCACACGCGGGCGACAACGCTGCTGCACCGGGGGGCTTCTGTTGGCCAGTGGGAACCAGTGGGGCCCCATCTCCTCCCCGAGCCTCGAGGCGTTCATCAATAATCGTCGAGTAAATGCGTGCAACCCGCTTTGTTATATGCCTTCCTGCTGCCGATGGTGGTGGTGCGCCAGACTCCGAAAATAACGCAGGAAAATAAGATAAAAACGCGGAATACATGCCGATACATAATAATAAAAAGGCATGGCGGCAAGCATGATCCGCTGCACGCAAAGGGGGGGTGCTGGCCGGGGAGCGCACTGCAGGATCTGCTGCCAAACACGCAGGGAGGCAGGGGGCATGAGGCGTGAGGAGGGGGAGCGGAGGAAATTCAGGCCGCGCGCCACTGGTCCAGCAGGTCGAGGCAGATGAGAGCAGCAGAGAGATGGTTTTCTGAGCTCGCGATTCCGATGTTTAAAAGCCGACGACGGCGACGCCGCCGCACTCTGGGGATATCAGTGCCTGCAAGATGCACAGGCGCTGCCTCGAGTTCAGAGGAGTGATACGAGTTCATCAATATTAGTGGACATCGGGAAAATCAGAGATTAAGGCGGTTGGTCGTTGCAAGACAACTGCCCGGGATATTTAATCACATGGATCATATAATCCCACTCATCATGTTTCGTTGGTAGTTAACACCACCCCCGATGACAGATTGTTGAGGTGCGGAGACGGGTCCAGACCCAGCCTCCGTAGCGCTTCAGCAGCGAGAGGCATGGCCACCTAGTTCGGGTGGGTCTCTCTAGAGAGCAGTCGCAGCGGGACTGGAAGTGGACTGGAGCAGACGGGCCCAGGGGACGGTGGTTCTGTTGACATCATAGGTGGCAAAATGTTAGGAGAAACGGGAGGGAAAAAAATCAAGGGCCGAAAGAGAACGAAGAGAGAGAGGGGGGGA
>NW_026271454.1:0-1316 GCF_000697945.3 Frankliniella occidentalis | reverse complement strand
GGGGCGTGGCGGGGCGTGGCGGGGCGTGGCGAGGCGTGGTGGCGTAGGGTGGTGTTCGGGGTGAGGCCGGCAACACGGGCCGCGCCGGCAAAGTTGAGCCAAGCGGACCAAAGTAAAAGCAGCCAAGGCGGCGAAGGCCAAAGTCGTCTAAAGTGAAGACGCCCCTCGGCGCGATGCGTGACACACAACACGACGGTGTGGCGCGGACCACAGGACCCGGGGCATGGCGGGGCGCGGTATGGCGGGGTGCTGCGGGGCGTGGCGAGGCGGGGCGGGGCAGGGCCGAGCGGTACCCCGGGGAGCGCTTTACAGTCGCGCACCGGCCAAAAGTTTTCGCGACCCGCGCGAGGCGGGTTCGAATAAGACTCGGCAAAGAGCGAGGACGACCCACGGGCGGCGGTGCTAGATGGTGCACTACTGGTGCACGGGTCGGAGCGGGGCGAGGGGTTATATTGCAAGTATTCCTCCTAACGCCCCCACAGGCCTCGCTCAGTTCTCACTAGCGGGCGGTTCAGCGTTTACGTCGCACAGCAGAAAACACGACACGACGTCCATTCGGCTCGATGGCACTACGAGTGTACCCTGCAGTTCCGGCGCGCTAACATCTCGCTGCTGACTCAACCTTAATCGCTGTAGTCAGAATCACAAAAACAACTGGCGCGCGTCGAGAGACGGAGGGGGTTGACCCGAACTGCAGAAATAAACGCAAACGAGTCAGCGCTTAACGAGGCTGTCGGGCGCCGGCGGGGCGGTGTTTCAGCGCTGGCGCAGCAGTGCGCAGTACTCACGCCCGGCGCTGCAGTCGACGCCACCCTGGAGCAGCACCATGGCGCTGGGCGGTCCAGGGCCAGGGACGGGGGCCAGGCTGTGGGGCGCCTCCAAGGCGAAGCAGGTGGGGAAGACACACACAGCACCGCGAGAGGACTCGACTCACGGGGTACCTCACGTGAAGGCCTAACAGGGGGGCCTCAACGGAGGACCTAATCCGAGAACTGAACCCGAGGACCGAAACGAAGGATCCAACCGGAGGACCTAACCGGAGGACCCAACCGGAGGACCTAACCGGAGGGCCTACAGCCGGAGGACCTCTAACAAGAGCACCTTTCCGGAGGACCTCTAGCCCGAGGACCTAACCGGAGGACCTAACCGTAGGACCTAAGCGGAGGACCTAACGGCTTGCCGGGACTGAGCCGGGGCCGCTGGCGGCGCGCGCGTCTCCGTCGAGCCTGCACGTGCAGCCGGGGCGCCGGGTGCAGAGGCACTGGCCGGGCAGCGCCGGGCCGCGCCGGGCCTCCCGAGGCGAAGCCCACCCCAAC
>NW_026271453.1:0-2517 GCF_000697945.3 Frankliniella occidentalis | reverse complement strand
TGACGGCCCTCGAGGTGTGTGACAAAGTGTCGACAGCCCTGAACAACTGTCTGTGTGACGGCCCTCGAGGTGTGTGACAAAGTGTCCACAGCCCTGCACAACCGACTGTATTATGGTCCCCGAGGTGTGTGACAAAGTGTCCACAGCCCTGCACAACCATTTGTGTGCGACGGTCCTCAAGGTGTGTGACAAAGTGTCCACAGCCCTACACAGCTGACTGTATGACGGTCCTCGAGGTGTGTGGCAAAGTGTCCACAGCCCTGCACAACCGGCCGTGTGACGGCCCTCGAACTGTGTTTGTAACAAAGTGTTCACAGCTCTGACAGAAAGACAATTTTCAGAAAAAGGATAATTTGGGCTGCCATATGAGTGCAATAACAGTGGACCAGCCAATCGCGGGAGCCACGCGTAACGCCCACCACAGCGTCCCAGAGCATCCCCAGGTATTCATAGGGGGTGAGTTATGCCGCCCGAGTGGGGACGCGTGCATCTGACAGGTCTGAAGTTGCACCCCCTCCTACTCCTCTCACCTTTTGATAGCCGCCCCCCCCCCCTTCTCTCTCTCCTCCTGCGGTTCTTCCTGTTCCGCGCGAGAGAGAGAGAGTTTAATTAATAATCGACAATGATTTTAGTCATCAAGAACTAACCCAATGTATATGATCCTGATCGAATAAGTTTAGTTGTGCTCGGGGTTTTCATCAGTGAAAGCCCCATTTTGTTGACTGAGTGGGGGAGGGGGGGGGATAAAATAATTGTGATGGGACAGGGCTTCGCAGCGCCCCACCGCAGCCTGCCACGCCCCGCCACACCATTCCCCACAGCCCGGCCCCGGTAATCTCCCCGCTCGCTACGAAATCACGTTCCGGCCGGGGCTGGCGCGGGCTGGATGGTAGTCGGCGGGGCTCCGAGGGCCCCCTTCGGTGTCCTTTCGGGGCCTTATGGGGCCTTATGGGGCCGAGGAGTGGCCGTGTTGTGGGTTGCGGTGGCACTGTGGCACTGCACCGGTCTTCAAACAGCACTACACGTTGCTAAAAATTCGCAAATAGCAGTGTACTAGTTTTGCCTCTAATTCAAAACAATCATCTACAGGAACGCGACTTTTGGCAATGAAATGTCTTTCAGCGCAGCGCAGCTACCATTGCGGTTTAGCTATCCAAACCATTTTTCACTTGTTGTAACACTGTGCCCTTTTTCTGTGCCGCAGTCCGGGGAGCGCATCGTCTGGGAGAACCACCACGTGACGCTCACCAGGGTGCCTGGCTACGGCTTCGGCATCGCGGTCTCCGGCGGCAAGGACAACCCGCACTTCACCAGCGGCGACCCGGCCATCGCCATCTCGGACGTGCTCAAGGCGGGCCCCGCCGAGGGCAAGCTCCAGTGAGTGTAACACTGTTAACGCGTTCCTGCTTGTGGCGCGATCACCATGTGGTCACGCTCCCATGTTAAAAAATACATAGGCAGGTCAGCTCTATTTTGCGATCTAGAAAGGGGGAGGGGTGTAAATGCCATGGACCGAAGACCGCCATTACAGACCATTATGCTATTTTAAACAAGTTTATTTTGTAAAAATATAATGGTCCAGTCGTCCATATAATGACCCTTTTTGAAGTTGAAGCTCCAATGGTGATCCTGAACCTACTGAAAGGAGGTGTAAATTCCCGACTTTCATTCGTACCCAGCCACCGGACCCACAGCCGCTCGCTCCAGCCTTTAGCGCAGGACACTTCCGACCGATTCCAGGTTTGGGATCGTCCGGAGAGTACGCGTCCGCGCTTTTCTCCAGATTCGTTCGGCAAATTTTATAGGGAGCTCGGCGCCTGCGAAACGCAGGGTAGGCCACCCCGCAGCGCACGCGTGCACAGCAAGCAAGGTGTTGCCTACCGATCAGGCGCCATGGAAGGTTCGATTAGCTGAGCTAGGCAGTAACGGCAAAGGGCGGACGTACTTTCTGGATGCTCCATTTCACCAACCGCCCACTCTAAACTGGTTGGCGTCTTTTAACGCCAAAGAATTGGCGTTCTGTGATAACGCCAGAAGTTGGCGTTCAAAGACGCCAAGATTTGGCGTTCGAAGTAGAAGAACGCCAATATTTGGCGTTAAAAGACGCCAATATTTGGCGTTTTTCGGAGAAGAACGCCAATATTTGGCGTTCTTTAAAGGACGCCAATAATTTGGCGTTAAATGACGCCAACCATTTTACAGTGCCGTATACACCCCGGGGCGCCTTTTTATCAGTTTAGGTATAAGTTGAGTTGACGTGTCTTAAGGGAAAATGAATTGGGGGGAAAAGGGCTTTCCTCCGTTTTGCTCTATCTTAAGCCGTTCTAAACGTGGCGGTGGCGCCTAAACGGCTTAAGATAGCTTAAGATAAGATAGAGCAAAACGGAGGAAATCTTCGCCCTTATAATCCCAATTTCTTCTATGACACATTGAGACCAACTATCTGCCAAGGTAGAATGAAAATTAGGAATTTTCACTTGGCGGGGTTTCCTTGTAAAGGGATCGTGATAACACCCC
>NW_026271452.1:0-1089 GCF_000697945.3 Frankliniella occidentalis | reverse complement strand
ACGAGGTCGGCAACTGCGCTTGGTCTGCAACTGCGCGTGCTCTGCAACTACGCGTGGCCAGCAACTGCGCGAGTAGTGCAGCTGCGCGTGGTTTGCAACTGCGCGAGATCAATTTGTGTTGTTTGTAACTGCGCGTTGTTTGCAACTGCGCATGGCTGCAACTGAGCGAGGTTTGTTAGCGATACTAGCAACTGCGTGAGGTTTGTTAGCTGCGCGGGTTGGAGATCAGGCAGGTTTGGTTGGGTTGCGTTACATTGTATTAGGTAAGGGTAGATTTTGTTGCTTAAGGTTTCGTTATGTTAGGTTGCGTTAGGTTAGGTTGCGTTCGGTTAGGTTGCGTTAGGTTAGGTTTCGTTAGGTTAGGTTTCGTTTTGTTAGGTTTCTTTCGGTAACGTTCGGTTAGATTATGGCTGGTTAGATAACGTTGCGTTGTTTTAGTTCACTCGCGTATGGTTGCAGACCTCGCTCATTTGCAGCCACGCGCAGTTACAAACAACACAAATTGACCTCGCGCAGTCATGATAGTAGGACCTAAGATGGAGAACCGGCTTGGGGCCCCGATCCGCTACGCCACTGCGCGTTGCGACGTGTAACTCCCGTTCAAGAGAACTTACACACAAAAGGAAAACTGATTTAGAATCTAGAATGTCTGCTGATTTGCCGCATATAAAAGTAATTGTCGAACAACAGTCTGGAAGTGGAGATATGGAAGCCCAAAGTTACGCCGCCGCTGTCGCGGAGGCGGCGCCTCTGAGCTCCACCGCCTGCTGGCAAGATCCTCGCGCAGTTACCATCGTCTCGATTAAGGTATCTATGCGGACTACCTCTGTGCAAAATCTGGACGGTGTAGCTAAAACGGTTCCGGAGATATGGGCATTTGAAGATCACATTTTTGCTGCTTTTATGATGTTTTCTTACTAAAAATTGTCCGAAACAAACGAAATACATAGTATGGGCAGCTAAAACCGGTGCCAATCTTAATCTACATATGTCCCCTGCAATATGTATCGCGCCCAGCGAAATTGGTGTGTAACACCTTAAAACCTTCCCTTGTGAGGTATGCAGCCCTCTGGCTACTATGACTGCGGC
>NW_026271451.1:0-1412 GCF_000697945.3 Frankliniella occidentalis | reverse complement strand
AGACAGAAAGACACAACTCAATGCAATAAGCCAAGCAGTTTAAGTAAAGTGGCTCTGTTTTGATACAGGAACACTAACACAGAAACATTTTCGGGCAAGAGGGAAGCGCGGTGAGGACGCACTGAGTTCCCAGCTGTCGAGAAGTCCCTCTCGCTGCTTGCTGAGGTGGCAGGGACGGCGAGGTACCGGCGGGCCAGCTGTGCCAGGGTGGGATAGAGCTTCTCGTGGTTCTTCCACCAGGCCAAGGGGCAGTGGCCGTGGCCGATTTGAGGCTCCGCCAGGTACTCGTCGAACTCCGCCTGCCACGTTCTTGGGCTCGCGGCCTCGGCTTCCCCGCCGAACAAGAAGTCCAGGGCGTCGCTCGGGTCGGACATGTCTCTCGCTGTGTCGTCCTGGTTGACGTCCATGGCCACTGCTGCCGCCACCTGCAGCTTTAGCTTGAGGAACTCGCGGACCTTGTCCGCCTCGGCCGCAGACGGCTCAGCCCGGAGCTTCTTGTAGCGCGGGTCGAGGAGGGAGGCGAGCTGCTGGACCAGTACAGGGCTCTCTGGCGACGCATCCATCTGGAAGCGCTGCCTGAGGAGGCGGCTCACCTCCACCTTGAAGGCACGCACACGCTCCTCGGAGGGGTCCAGGTCGTCGTCGTCCTCTTTGTAGTGCACGTCGAGAAGGGAGCGCACGATTGGCCTCACCGCCGAGATGGTCACTTTGTCGTCCGCGCAGAGGACGGTGGTGGCGACCTGCAGAGGCTTGAGGACCGGCAGCATCGCCTCCAGCTCCCCCCACTCCTCCGCCGTCATCTGCAGCGCCCTGGACTGCTTGGCCGTGGTCACGGCCCGGTCGCCCAGCACGGCGCGGACGGGGTTGCGAGACTCCACCAAGCTCTTGCACATAAAGTACGTGGAGTCCCAGCGCGTCGCGCAGGACTGCACCAGCTTGGCCTCCTTCATGCCGGCCGCCGACTGCGCCCTCTCGAGCGCCATGGTGGCCTTCGTCGAGTGGTGGAAGTGCGCCACCACACGCTTGGCCTTCTTGCAGGCGGCCTTGAAGGTCGGGTTGGTCTTCAGGGCGTCGTTGACACACAGCTGCAGGGAGTGGGCGGCGCACGACACGTTAAACTCAACAAAGTCTACCTGGTTGACGGCATTCACGATGTTGATCGCGTTGTCGCGCGTGATACTGGTGGTCCGGCCCTCCAGGTCCCAGGAGTGGCACATATCAATGAGCGCCAACGCCAAGTTGTCCCCCGAGTGGCTAACATCCATGCCCTCCGTGCACAAGGTGAACCGACACAGCCGCCACGCCTTGGTGATGGCCTGCGCCGTGAGGGACATGTATGAGTCCAGGGCGCGCGACGTCCAGCAGTCCGTGGTGAGGGACACAGCCTCCAGCAGCCCCATGGCCCCCCCCAC
>NW_026271450.1:0-2457 GCF_000697945.3 Frankliniella occidentalis | reverse complement strand
TTAGCTCTTGTATTTATTTTTAACAACTGTACATTTTGTTTTGTAGACTGGCAGTACCATAAATCCAATCTTATATTGATTTCTCTTAGACTTTCGCTCTCTTGTTCTTGTGCAGAGCCTGTTGTTTTGCTCTGCAATATAAAAAAGGTGCGTTAGGATACGAATTGTGGGGAAAGCTGCAAGTAATGAAGGAAATTGCGTGTTCACTTACCGGGATCGTGTAGATACTCCAGGTGTGCATGGCACCGGCTCTGGGTCGTCGGCGTGCAGGTCGTCAAGTCCCTCCTCGAGGTCTTCGACGGGGTTTACTGTGCCCGCAGCTAAATTATATGTCTTTCCAGACTCGGATAATGAGAGAATCTTCATCTTCATAATATCTGAAGATACTGGGACCATGGAGTGGTGAGATCGGATCCCTTCGATGGCGGGGGCAGTGGCGAATCGGCGGTGCAGCTTCCTCTCGTGCTTCCTCACAGCAGCCGATGTGACAAATGCGGTATTAACACCGTCGAGTGCGGAATTAGCCCATTCAAACAATTCTTTCGGTGTTTGAATTTGATCCTCGTATGGACGCTGTAAGCTCGTCCGCGTTGCTTGTCGCTTTAGGCATCCCCCAAGACCGTCACTAGGGCCCTTTCCGTGACTCGTCGCGAAAAAGTGCCACTCTGCAGGCACGCCATAATCAGCTTCATGCATGGCCAAATTCTTCATATTGTAGCGGTTTTTGTACTGTCCGGCGCAGCCATCTGAGAAGTAAATAATCTTCATTAAAGTACTGTGTTTCTTCCACAAATAGTCCATTAACACTTCTTGAAACTTGCTGAATGTGGATGTGACGTGCTTTAAATGATCTGATATAATCACAAGGTTGTCTGGCTGTACCTCACCAGTTTCAGGATTGCGATGGTACAGAGCAAAAGGGTGTATAGTTGCCTGTTCATTGTTCCAGTACGCCCCTTGCACTGCGTCCTGAATGATGAACGAAAAATTTTCTGAGAAATCAGCAACGACTAATATTTCTCCGACAACCAGTGTGTCTCTTCTCATTCTAAAATAAGCACCCTGCTGCTTAGCAATGAAATTGTGCTGTCGTAAGTCCGGAATAGCATCGGCTAGGTTTTCGACAAAATCTTGAGTACGTAGCACAGATGTACTTAACAAGAACCTGCCTTTATCGTCCTTCACCCACTGCTTATAAGTAATTTCTTCGACAAAACCCGTCAGCAGCAGATCAAGTATTTTGTTCTCGATTTGAGCTGACCCTGGACATTTCTTGCATCTTCCGAAGTGGCAGTCTTCTGTCGGTTCTGAGCACATAGTCGCTTTCAGCACATCACGCCAAGACTCACAAACTTTCACGTCTCCATCTTTTAGGGCTCCGAGGTGTCCGCCCATAAACATTAGCTCAAAATTTTGATGTATTGTGCAGACGCACACGGTGTGAGTGCCAGCTGAGCCAGCCAAAACGCACTCCTGGGGCCGGAGTGAGGCGAACTTCGAAAATCCAATTTTGATGTCGGGGTACTTCTCACAGAACGACTTGAACACATCACGCAAATTACCAAGCACGAGTCGTTTTGTTTTAGTAACCTTTCCACCGTCTCCTCTCACCACAATACATTCTTTTTTCCCCGCCATTTCGCGGCTTACATCAGGTTCCAAGTAGAACGAAGTCACTAGCTTCTCGGTCTCAAATGAAAGTCGTTTGCCTCGTTTTCGGTTTGGTGAGCAAAGTGGGCCATTTTGAGCCACCAATAACCTTGTTATCCTAATCATATGGCTTGTCGCTCCAGGAAATGTCTTTTTGATATCGGTGCTACTCCACGATGCGGGTAACAGTGACAGTACGCGTATCTTCTCTGCATATGTCGAACTTTGTGAAAACTTTGTTTTCAGCTGAGAAATCATCTGCCTTCCGGCCTGTTCATAGTTGATACCGTCGTCTGCAGCATTTCCTACAGCATCTCTACCTTGACCTGCAGCCTTAAGGAGAGTGTGCTGCAGCAGAGTCGTGACTTTGTTGATCTTCTTTTCTCGATAGGCTTCCGAGCGTTGAAGGTTCTTCACGTTGAGAGGAGTTGCACCAAGAATCTGCAGGCCCTCGTCGAGACGTTCCCGAATAGCTGGACTAGGTTCACACTGGCTTCCATCTCCAGAGCTGGTGCCACTGGAACTAGTAATAGCGGTACTAGTTGATTCACTGTCCGACTCCCGGGTGTTTACGCCGTGCACACGCTGGACAGCGGGATGCACTGGCCGCTGCGTGCCATGAGGGGTTGTCACGAACCCAGGCGCACATGGCAAGGGGCTTCTCTTGGCGGCTGGAGACTTTGGAGCGTCCGTCGGTGAAGTACTTTCTTCGAACACGGGGGTAGACAGCTTGCGAGAAATCGACTGTCTACATACGGTGCAAAGTTTATTTCCCTCCAACACACCGGGAATTATTTCACTGCACGC
>NW_026271449.1:0-1336 GCF_000697945.3 Frankliniella occidentalis | reverse complement strand
CGTTTAGTTTCTGTGCATCCTCAGCCATTGGCCCGCACTAACGCACGGGTTTTGCCTATAGCATTTGCACTGACAAAGATGTGCTGTCACTGTACGCCAAAGGCGTGCAGTCATTACATGCCAAAAGGCGTACAGTTTTGGGTGCTACACGCCTTTGGCGTACAATGACTGTACACCCACGATTAACAGTGTAGGCAGCCCGCGCACACCCATCGGCATGCCCCCCCTTCCTTTGGTGCAGGTGGTCGACGTTGGAAGTAGACGAACGTGTACAGCGCGTATCCAATGGAATAGACCGGTCCACACCGCAGGATGGTGCGGAGGCGTTGAGGTCTCCTTACCCTGGGGTCGGTGCGCGGGCACCCGGATGACTCCGGCGGGTCCCGGCGCGAACACGAGTCCGGCGTGCCTGGCCGAGTTGGCCTGGCCGGACGCGAAGTGGAGGACGGCCGGGTGCGAGTAGAGGGAGGTGATCGCCGAGGTGACGGCGTCGTGGTGCTGCTGCTGGCGCAGCAGGTCCAGCGTGGCCATGGACATGGCGGGCATGGCCGCGCCCGCACCGACCGACGCTTTGTCGTCGCCGGCCATCTCGGCGCCCAGCAGCCTCGAGATGCTGAAGGGCAAGCTGGTGCTGGACACGTTGCGCCCGCGGAGGCCCGTGACGGCCGGCTCGGGGCTGCGTGGGCTCATACTCCTCGACGTGAGCCCCGTCGGCGGGCTGCCCCGGTCGTCGCCGTGCCTATCCTCGGCGTCGCTGCACACGTCGTCGCCGTCATCGTCGCCGCACGCTCGGCTGTCCGAGTCCACGTTGATGTCCTCGTTGTCCGAGGACAGCGGTCCGTCGCGGTCATCCTCCTCGTCCTCCACGTCCCGAGGGTCCCTGGGGCTGCAGCTGCCCCGCATCACCTCCATGGCGGCGAACGACATGGCACTCATGGGCCGCACTCGACGCACTCCCGCACCATGGCACGCACTCACTGGCACTCACACACACACACGCACTGACACACGCACACGCGGCCACACCGGGAGCGGCTCGGGGAGCGGCGGGAGCACTCACACACGCGCTACACCGCCAGCCGCTACGACGCGCACGCGCTCCTCTCCGCTCGGCAGCAGCAGCAGGTCTGAGTCGGGCCGGGCGGCGGGCCGCCGAGCGCAGCGGGAGCGAGCCGCCCGGAGGAGGGGATGGAGAGGGAAGACCGCCCAGCCGGGCGCAGCGGGCGCAGCCCAGCCGGTCATCATGCCCCCACCCCTCGCCTCGCCTCAGCCAGAGTATTATGACGAAATCACATTACACAATATCGCCGTGCCCTCCGACCGCTTCCCCGCCCCG
>NW_026271448.1:0-1051 GCF_000697945.3 Frankliniella occidentalis | reverse complement strand
GACGAGGGGTCTGTCTTGGAGATTTCCGCTCCCTTGTGTGATTCTATTTCTTGCACCACGCTCTGCCACCCCTGGATGGTACCCGCCGAAGCGGGGGGTCAAGTGGCCATTTGGAGAAGTCGGACATGCCGTTCCGGCACCCCGCCCGCGACAAGATGCTCGGCTAGCGATCGCCCCCCTTCCTTGCGCCCCCACTCCTCCCTCCTCCCTCGCCTCTTCCTTTGTCATTCCAGTCTCAGTGGCAGTTCTCCCGCTTTGCTTGTGCGCAAGTACAGTAGGACGTTTTCCTAGTGCGCGAGTAGGGATTTTAATTTTCCGGTTATGAACACTCAGAATAGGAAATGACAATTTTGTATCCAGCGAGGATGTGTTCGCAAACATATCTCTATCGGATGAAAATTTGGCTCTGAACTTACGCACACAAACACGCACACACCCACACACACGCACACACGCTCACACACACGCGCGCACACACACACACACACACACACACACAATAAGTTATTTGTACTTACGCTAGGTGGGTGGTTACAAAATTGTAACTTTTTCAGATAAATCTTTTGCATCCTGTTGAGATGAAAGATACATCTTATCTTCGCTGGATGCAAAATTTTCTCTTTCCATGTAGAGTTTACTTATTTGAATATTAAGACAAAATTCTTAAATATTTAATTGTTTTCAATTTTGCCTCGAGCAGTTCTGTATGTTTCCGGTGAAATTTCGGGCCAGAAAATCCATAGGCGATGCCGTGCCGCCCTGACTGTAGTGGCCGGCGACCCCCATGCACGTGCGGCGAGCGTGTTGCCTACCCGCTCCGCTGTGGGCTGAAGGAGCGCGTCGTGCAGCCCGGACCGCCGTTACACCGTTGCGCAGGGCAGCAGCGGCCCGCGGATAAATCGTTCGGAATGACCCATATAATATGGGGGCGGGGCGCTTTACCCGCGGAAGTTTTCGGAAACAACATGGCTCTTCCAGGCGGAACGGGGTGAGAAGGGGGGTCCTCCTTCCTACGATAACTGGCCCCTTACTTTTCCCTGCCGACACCCTC
>NW_026271447.1:0-1105 GCF_000697945.3 Frankliniella occidentalis | reverse complement strand
ACCCTCGTCGACCCGCCGCCCGTCATCGTGGGCAGGACGGCGGACGACCTCAAGGCGTTCCTCTGCCGCACCGACTGGTGGGACCACTGCTTCACCATGCGTGAGTACAACCAAACGGAAACAGAGATGTAGTAGTTATGCACCAACAAAATGGCTGTACACACTGACTGGATTTCTATCTTTTATTTGTGTGGATTTAAGCAATCAATCTTTTTGCACACATTTCTGCGTTGATTTAAACACTTTTTTGTCTATTCGATTGTACAAAATAAATTTTAGCGACATAAAAATATCCGAAACGAAACGTAGGGTTCATCAAGCACGAATATTTACACCAAAAAATCCCTATAGCATGTGTGATAGCCATGCAATATAAGATACTACAGCGAGCGACTTAGTTTCCTTGCGTAGCCCTATTTCAACAACTTCTTTTTGTTTTGAAATAATAACAAAAAAATTACCTACTTTTTAATAATTACACGAGCGCCCGGGAAAACAAAGAAAATCCATCCAAGTTCATTTAAAGAACAAAAACGTCGTATATCTAATATACCTCCGCAAATAATCTGGGTATTCGCAGCTGTATGCCTGTTTAAATATCCCAGACGAGAGAGCATTTACACCGCACGTCCCTCCCCTCTCCTCGCAGCCGCAGTGAATTCGGCCGCGGGCATTAATTTCGTGAATTAATATCGTATCCATCGTGCGCGGTGTGGGCTCGTGGCGTGGAGCAGCGCGGGCCGGGAGGAGGGAGGCCGTGATTGGAGCAGCACACGACGCCAGGCCCACGCGCGTGCTGCGCTTCGGGCTTAGCCTACAGAATGATGTACACGACGCACGAGCTCTGCCGCCCCCGCCGGCGGGCTCCGCCCTCACCCGCCTTCCTACCGCGATCACCTTATGTGTAGTATTTGCGTTTCAACTACTAGTAGTAGTAGTAGTAGTAGTCGCCCGGGTCTTCCACGAACGTGTCATGTTTGATCGGATGAGTGGAGGAGGCGTGTGGTTTAGAGGCTGAGGGAGGGAACGTTCAAAAACAAGAGTATACACCCGACGCAGGATAGCAAACAGCCGACAGCCGAGCCAACCACTCGTCTTACCCCCC
>NW_026271446.1:0-1566 GCF_000697945.3 Frankliniella occidentalis | reverse complement strand
TAATTTTTAATTTTTTTCATATTCGAAAATTTAATGTTTTATCAATTTTCGTGTCATTTCGCCTTTCATTTGCACGTACATCTCATGTAAAATGCTCACGCCTGTTTTACTCTACACCCCCCTGCCCCTGGGCGCAGAACCAGCCACGCCCGCCAGGATAACGTCCATGAAACCCAAATGTTCCTAAAAGAGCCAGCTGGTCTGGACGCGGTGTGCGTCGTCCTGGTGGACAACGACAACCAAGTCAACCTACACGTCATGGTCGCCGCAGACCGGCGCTTTAGACAGATGTGTCGCGAGAACGCTAGGCTTCGTCAGCTCGCTGGCTGGAGCTTCCAGGGCGCCTCACGTCCCAGGTTCAGTCCCAGGTTCACACGGTGTTCATGAGTCTGCAGCAGTTCCCGGTTAATGGCTGGGATGGGATGCGGCTCACGAATTCTGCAATGGTGTCTGTGAAGTCTTCCAACAGTAACACGTCCTGGAGTGGATTCGTCCTCGTTCATGACTGCGCTGGGATGTGGTTCATGTATCTTGCAATGGTGTCTGTGGAGTCTTTCACAGGTATCGCGTCCTGGAATGATGTTGTACCAGCTTATCCACCAATAGCAAAGCACAACATGATTTTGTTATAGTTGTCACCTTTGTGACGAAAGCTTGATCAAGAAGTATTTATTGTTGTCTGCAATTGTCCTTGGTATGCCCGGCAGCAAACAACATTCAACTACAACCAAATTTATAGTCGAAAGCAATATCTCATTTTTATCGGGCTGTGTATAAACTATAGCAATTGAGTTTTTACTTATTGGATGCTTTTATACCTGAAATTAAAGCGGACCGTCTCACAGTGCCTACGTCCGTTTTGCCTACTGCTATTGTGATAACAAATGATGAAAGTAATTAGAATAACAGCTATTTTACCAGCTAGCCTGTTCATTACACCAGTGCCCTCCCTTGTTTCAACAGGTGTTACTATTGCTAACTCGGGAGTTCGCGAGCTACGCGAATAAAGAAATGATGACATAATGAATGTATCATAAGATTTGATTGGCATGGATGTGTTTCGCGCCGCGACCCCCCCCCCCCCCCCCCCCCCCCCCCCCCCCCCCCCCCCCCCCAGGGGGTAACTAGTAAGAA
Source organism: Frankliniella occidentalis (assembly GCF_000697945.3). Classification (NCBI taxonomy): domain Eukaryota; kingdom Metazoa; phylum Arthropoda; class Insecta; order Thysanoptera; family Thripidae; genus Frankliniella; species Frankliniella occidentalis. The sequence goes on along the minus strand of NW_026271446.1, from coordinate 432 downwards.
TACTGGCAGGAAGTAGCAGCAGAATACATTTTCATCATTATATTTGGTGTGAAGGGAGTGACACGCCGGCAGGCCAAGCAGGCCCGGCCCCTGCCGAACGGAGTTGCCGGCGCAGCGAAGTGGAGCTGGCAACTCCGTTTGGCGGAAGGGCGGGCCGGCTTGTTTTTCGTCTCGCCGAGCTGATTCCAACGGTATGACCACAATTTTGATAGCTGCAAAAATGGCCGAGTTACATGCCGATGAGTTTTCCGTTTTTACTCTAAAAATGATAAATGTTAAAAACACGTTTATGGCGATAACTTTTGAACGCGTTGAGATACAGACTCGAGACAATGTTTTTCTGAGACTAGACACTAAGTTACACGAAACGAGCCTAGGTAGGTCCAAATCGGCCGACCCTCAGTTACGCGCTGTGTTATTCCAATACGGACA
>NW_026271445.1:0-1469 GCF_000697945.3 Frankliniella occidentalis | reverse complement strand
GAAAATTACGCGAGGTACAACATCTTTCACTTCGCGAGACACCAAGTAAGTATTTCCTTTTTGAGGCTCTTTTCCTAAGTTTCAACTCTGAGTGGCCCCCATATGCTGATCCCTGCCCCTTTTTCGACAGATTTGCTCTGAGTGTATCTAACCCACTAGCAAAAGTGAATATTGGTTGGTTTTGGACTCATCCTTTGATCGCTGTACCGCTGTAGTCCAGCCTAACGTCCTCGCTGATGAGCACTTTCTGGAATGCGGCAACTGCCTCGGACCGCGCTACATGAGTTTCACTGATTTTTTCGTGTTTTCTTCTGCCTGCTTAGCCATCCGTCATTTATCCCTTATTTTTGACCCTGTAGGTTGTCCTCGAGATCGGTTTGGATGCTAATAGCGGTGCTTTCGGTCAGGGTGGTGTGCCTGCCCCAATTGCGCGTCCTCCTGGCATCGTCCACCCAGGATTCTTGCCTCCTGCACTAGGCAACCCTCCCCTGCCTCCTCTGGATTTGGCTGCCCTCAACAATAATGCTGAGTTGCTCAACATCATCGCCGAGAGAACAAATGGAATTAATGTGGGGTATGCCAGTTAATCTCAACCCTGTGCGCTGGAGGGAGAGCCAAGATCATCACAACAGCAGAACTCATGAGTGGTAAATAGTCAAAGGCTCGCACCTCTATTTATTCAGTGTTTTGCATAACAACAAGAAGGACAAGTCGATCGAATAACAAATGGTTCAGGGGTTTCAGTGTAGGTGTCGCCTTTAGGAATTTCATTTTTTTTAACCTGTGAACTTCCACTTTGCCAAACGTACGGCTTATTCAAACCTACTAGTCTGGCTCGATATGCAAACAGAAAGAAATTGATTTCTCTACTAGCATATAGCAATGCATTAGTATGATTCCTTGCCGGACCACTATCAACTTGCGAGACGATGGTAACTGCGCGAGGTTTGCAACTGCGCGAGGTCGGTGACTGCGCGAGGTAAATTATGCTGTTTGCAGCTGCGCGTGGTTTTCAACTGCGCGAGGTTTGCAGCTGCGCGTGGTTAGCAGCTGCGCGTGGTTTGCAGCTGCGCGAGGTCAATTGGTCCCGTTTGAAACTGCTCGACGTTTTTGACCGCACGTGTTCTGCACGTGCGCGTCGCCAGCAACTGCGCGAGGTCTGCAGCTGCGCGATGTCAATGTGAAGCGTTTGTAACTGCGCGAGGCCTGCAGCTGCGTGAGGTCCGTTTTGTGCTCTTTGCAAATGCGCGATGTTTGCAACTGCACGGGGTCAGCAACTACGCTTGGTCTGCAACTGCGCGTGCTCGGCAGCTACGCGTGGTTTGCAACTGCGCGAGGTCAATTTGTGTCGTTTGTAACTGCGCGTGGTTTGTAACTCCGCGTGGCTGCAACTGAGCGAGTGATCTTAAGCAACGCAATGTAATCCAACCAGACATAAGCTAACTGAACGTTACCGAAAGAAACCCAAC
>NW_026271444.1:0-1317 GCF_000697945.3 Frankliniella occidentalis | reverse complement strand
GGGAGGTGGAAGGGCGGGTGGGGGGTGCTAAGACAAAGTGATTACTACCACTTACCTTGAAAGATGAAAACGATTCGAGCATAACACTCCCACCTCTTACGACTTTGCTCTCGGAAACAGCTGTTATCAGCCGACCGCTGAAGGGTATGAGAAATTTCCGCCATGAATGGGCAGCGCAGCGCAGCCAGCCGCGGCGCCGGCGCGAGTGTATCGGCCCATGGGGGGCGGCGGCCCGAGTCTGGTCTAGTTGCAGCGGGCGGCGGCGCCGGGCGGAGCGGCGCGGAGGGCCGATTAGTCGGATTAACGGGTAACGCAAGTGACTCGTCCAAAAAGCCGGATGTCGTGTTGTTGAGGCCCATGTGGTGGCCATGTGCGTCCCGCTGGGCCTCTCAGCCGGGCCGGGCGGGCGTTTTCACTCGCTGCTGGGCCGGCCCGCTACCCGCCACAGGCCGGAGCCGGCGGAGCCGTGGCGGAGCCGCCGTGTGCTGCTTGTTTATCTGGGCTGGGCGGGCGCAAGCCGGGGCGCAGCCGGGGCGCAGCCGGCGCGGGGCTTCGTGATTTCTCCTTCTTGTCTCGCGCGCCCCGCTCGGCCCCGCTCCGGGCAGGTCCTTACCGTGTGCGTGCACCTGTGTTTGTGTATGTGGCGTGTGTGTGTGTGTGCGCACGTTTGTGCGGTTCCATCGCAGGCGGGCGGGCTTATGTCGATGAAAAGAAACGAGAGTTCTGCGAATCATCATTGGTCCTCCCCCCGGGGTGCACAAGAAAATGCAATGTATTTAAATGAAAAACTGCTTATTCACAGTCGCAACAGCGATATCTATATATTTCTTTTTAAATCGCTTTTAAAATAAGAGCGTAGCTTGATCTTTCAAAAATATGAATCACTTTTGTTGTGATGACAATGCGGCCATTCAACCTAGCTCATAATCCACCGAGAAGCGCCGCGTAGACAGCTAACCAGTCAGGCTAGAGAGTTGGGGGGAGGGGGAGGTGCACCCTGCGCCGCGGCTGCAGGCAACCCATCTGGCAGGTCGCTCCTCTCTCCTTCTCGGGAAGCGCTACATCGTCCAGCCGGCAGCGCCTGGAGGGTAGGCAGCCCATCCGGCGCCGACGCGAGAGCGGGGTCACTGAACTCGAGCCTCCATCGGCCGGCAGCGGATGGAGCATCGCGCCCGCCGTAAGGTTAGGCAGCCCAACGGGCGCCGCGGCCGCGTGGGTGTAGGCGGGGAGGGTGACGAGGCGCACCGCCTGACTCGGGTGCTGCTGGGCGCCTGCTGTTACTGTATGGCTACTACCAGGCGCGGATTAAGGGGGGGG
>NW_026271443.1:0-1109 GCF_000697945.3 Frankliniella occidentalis | reverse complement strand
CACCCGGCTGGACAGTCCGGCAGAGGGCTCTGTCGGACGGGATACGTGTGAATCTTTCGCAAGCGTTAATAAAAATGCAAGGGCGAGTGGTTCTAGGCGAAAATAATTGTAGTAGGCATAGACCGCTCAGTTTGAACATCCCGTGGCAATTTCCCACCTGCAAAAAGGCCTGCCGAGCCGCGCGCATACCGAAGTGGCTCTCCCGTGGCTCGGCTGGAACCGAACGCTTCGTGAGCGCGGCTCGCCGAGAGCCGTGCCACCCGGCCGGGCGAGCCGCGCTTGGCTCGGGAGCCGCGAGATTGAGACCCCTGGAATAAAACAAACAAGTGGTCAGAGGGGCTCAAGTTCGACGCAAGCGCTAAGAACCGCGCGGTGGACGAAGGGACCGGTAGACCGCCCTACGAGGCTCTCTCCGGCATGCCCATGAGGACTCGGCCGTCCCGCCGCCTGGCCGCGCCGTGTCGAGCCGGGCTCGGGAGCGCAGCCCGCGCGCCCGGGCCCGGCCAACGCCACATTTAAACTCGGCGCGTATGATGCAGTATCGATCATTCGAAAGCGGGGTAATACAGAAGGCGCTCGCTATAGTTCCGCCTCAAGTTCAGAATTGGAGTGGGTGAGTGGGGTTGCCAGAGGCGGAGGCGGAACTATGGCGAGCGTCTTCCCCCACTCCTTCTCTACCGCTCTCGCTCATACTGCTGGCCGGCTGGCAGCCCGGGGGGAAAGGTGGTGGGGGGGAGGAAGAGAGGGGCGCCGTTTCTCGCTCGGAGTAGGGGAACCAGGCCTGGCGGGGAGGTAGATTCCTTTCCCTAAATTTTGTCCACCGGCTCGGCCTTTGCTTTCCGAGGTCTATTGTGAACGTCAGCACGATGCGTGAAGACCTGCCGCTGGATGGGTCCCCGCCCAATGCTAGACCTGCCAATGCCAATGGCAGCCGGCGACCGGCTCGCTGGGGCAGCGTGCGGAGGCGGACGGATGTCTCGGCAGGTCTAGGCAAGGGATTCGACCCTTTTAATAAGCGTAACCATGCCGTTTATGACGGCAACAAAGCAAGCGGAGCGATTGTTTCCAATTCCTTTGCCGAGCCGGTGGAAAAAAATTAGGGAATGGAC
>NW_026271442.1:0-2339 GCF_000697945.3 Frankliniella occidentalis | reverse complement strand
ACGTGTGAGCAGAGTTTTGCTTCAAAATCAAACTTGAGGGGGCACATCAGAACCCACACAGGCGAGAGGCCATTTAAATGTGAAACGTGTGAGCACAGTTTTGCTACAAGAGGAAACCTGACGGGGCACATCAGATCCCACACAGGCGAGAAACCCTATGTGTGCGACTTCTGCATGCAGCGATTTTCTCTAAGTCATCATCTTGCTAGACACATTAGGAAACACACAGGTGAAAAACCTTATCAGTGCGACTTCTGCAAGCAGCGTTTTCCTCAAAAATGTGACCTTGTTGCACACATTAGGACACATACTCGTTAGAAGCCTTATCGGTGTGACTTCTGCAAGCAACGTTTTCCTGATAAAAGTGCCCTTGTTCAGCACATCAGGACACATACTGGAGAGAAGCCGTACAAGTGTGATCAGTATGAGAAATGTTTTGCTCAGCAAGGTACTCGCGAGAGACACGTCTAAACCCATCACACAAAAAGCAAGTAGAAGATTAATTACCAAACATTTTAGTTTACCAGATTTATGACGGGTAACATAAATGCTAATTGTTAAGTTGTGTTGTTTGAATCTTTGTAATCTTGAAAATAGTACAATGCGATTAGGAATTAAACTTTATTCCCCACAACTTTTGGCATTGTTTTTTTTTTTTTCAATGACCTTATGTCGGTGACCAACTTATGAACAACCTTCTTGCGCCATTTACAATTTCTGCCGGCCGTATTTTGTTCGCCTGACAGCCTACTTGTTCTGAGGACTGTAACGGGGGAATGCGTAGCTTCCCAAAGTAGTATTTGAGACCATACCTCCTATCTATCTCGGCCGCACACCTGACTAGTCTCTCTGTTGCAGGCCCTGCCTGCGCTCCCAGTCCTCCGCCCGCTAACGCCGTTGACGCGGGGCGCAACGGCTCTGACACTCCTGACCCTGTTGCAGTAGGCCCAGCCCCCGCCCCCTCCCCGGGCTGAGCAGCGGCTCTCCCGTCCTGCACGTGCACGCCGTGTCGGTCGGTGGTGGGGCGGCTTTCGGTGCTAGCGGTCCCGGCGAGCTCTAACGCGGTGCTGTTCCTGTCGGCAGGTGCGCGGCTGGGGACTTCGCCAGTACGAGAGGGGGCCGACTGGAGGGATCCGGAGATCAAGGACGAGCCGTGCGGTGTCGAGCACGGTGATGACCCACCAGGACGAGAGGTGGCCAACGAGAAGCAGCAACCGGGGATCGACGCCGAGCAGTATGGTGTCGAGCACGGCGATGACCCCGCCGATGTCCGGGACGAGCAGCTGGGGCTGGTGGTCACCGGAAGCTACTCGCTTCGCGGCCGCCGCGAGGAGGACTCGGAGGACCTCGCCAGGGCTCTAGAGGTCTTCGCCGACACAGTGCACCCCCAACACCCTCCGCGCGTCAATCTGGCGTCCAATGCCGACGACAGTGACGTGCTCAGCGACGGCGCTGTGAAGGCGCACCATGGACGTATCGATGAGACCAATAGCGGCGAGAGTAGCAAGAGTCCTAGAAACAGGAGGGCGATAAAGGGAGTGTCGCGCAGACACCTCGTTGCGAGCCCTAAGGGTAAATACCGCGGCAGCACTTTCATTTCAAAGTCTCAACTGGGAACGCATGTGCGTAAACACACCCATGAGAGGCCGTTCAAATGTGAAACGTGTGAGCAGAGTTTTAAGAAAAAAGAAAACTTGAAGGTCCACGTCAGAACCCACACGGGTGAGAAACCATATCAGTGTGAAATCTGCCAGAAGCGTTTTTCTTTGAGACAAAATCTTATTACACACATTAGGACGCACACTGGTGAGAAACCTTTTCGGTGCGACTTCTGCAAGCAGCGTTTTGCTGATAGAAGTGCCCTTGTTCAGCACATCAGGACACATACTGGTGAAAAGCCATACAAGTGTGATCAGTGTGAAAAATGTTTTGCTCATTCAAGTCATCGCGGGAGACACGTCCGAACCCAACACACAAAAAATCGAACGGTAGATTAATTTACAAACTTCCTTGTTTTCGTCAAAGTTTTGTACGTGTTGTTTTCCGAAAGGTAGCATACGTATCTGCAAATATCTCTAAATACTAGTCTTTGTGTTTTTCTGAGCCTTGAATTACTAGCTAATGATTGTAATGAAAACTTTTCACTCCAAACCGCGTTTTGCTTTGTTAATTTTCTTATTAATAAAATGGATATCGTTGGCCAAAATCTGAACTAAGTTGTGCTGTTTTAATTTTCCTTTTGCCTCATATTAGTCGCGGTACTCCCGGCTTCCTCTTACCTGAAAAACTAAAACAGAATGATACGTGACATCACGAAGTAGTTTTTGAAACTTATACTT
>NW_026271441.1:0-1328 GCF_000697945.3 Frankliniella occidentalis | reverse complement strand
CACACCTATATGAAACCTAAAGCACCTTATTACTTAGGCCCACTTTAACTGGGGTGAGAGGTGTCTATTTAAACCAAACAACACCAACAACCATAACTGGGTGCACCAAGGAGACTAACCGCGGCTAACCTAACCACGTCCTCCCTGTGTTCCCTCAATAACCCCGGCAGATCTACGACCTCCGGCTGCAACGCTACGTCGACTGGCTGGTGGACGAGGTGCACCCCAGTCTGGACGTGGACGTGGCCGGCGGCGCCCGCGCCAAGCGGCCGCGCACCGGCGGCCTCCTCGACAACGGCAACGGCACCGGCACCAACGGCGGCACCAACGGCAACCCCGAGGGGGCGGAGACGGTGGCGCGCCAGCTCGACGTGCTCAACAACCGGTACCAGGCCCTCCTGGGCATCCTCCTGGACCGGCTACGTCAGCTGGCCGCCATGATCCAGGACCCGCAGCTGCAGGTAAATGAAACAGCAGTGACGCAGTCGGGTGGTGGGTGTGGCAGGGGCGCTGCGGGCGGGCCTGCCCGCGGGGCAGTGGCGCGCGGCGGGCGTGCCTACACCGCAGGCGCGCTGGTCATCCGTGGCCGCGCCTTTTCGCCAGTGATCTAATCGCTCGCTCGTCCACTCGGGCGGGGCGGGCGGCCCCGTGTTTGGATTACTTAGAGAAGTGGCGTAGCGTAGCGTGGGCGAAATGTGGGCGGGCGCGGCCTGGGCATGCGCCGTCTAGGTTCGGGCTCCAGCTCTTGAAGTAGCGAGCGAATGGGCGTGGGCGACTGGCAGGTGTCCTTGACGGCCCGCGGCTGGGCCGGGCGGTCCGTCCGGACGGCGGACGCAGGCTGGCCAAAGCCTGGCCAATTACAGGCGCGCCGATGACACGGCCGCTCTTCCGCCTTCTTGAAATTTTTCGCACTCTTCTTGCGGTGCCTTATTTTTTTTCTTTCTGGCTTAATTATAACCCACGGATCACGAGGACCGGTCTGTCGTCGAACGTCAAACGGTTGCTTCGGGCTTGACTCAGAAAATTGGCAACTGTCAGGTTTGTGGATCTCGCTAGAGAGGGGATAAAGGAAGGCGTGGGGCCGAAATGTGCCGGGGGACAGGGAAGGAGAACGCGAGGAGGATGATGAAAAGGAGGAGGAGGCGTTTTGGGGGGATCTGGGCAGCGGTGGCGGGTGTACGTAGTGTAGAGCGGTTCACGCCCGGCCAGAGTGTGAAGGAACCGTGGGAACAATAATAGAAGATAATAGGGGCTGACATCAGCCGGGACCATAACCAATATAGAAGAGTTTGAGGGGAGGGGGCGGCCGGGGAGGAGAGGGGACATCT
>NW_026271440.1:0-1147 GCF_000697945.3 Frankliniella occidentalis | reverse complement strand
TGCCTACCTGGACCCGCCCCTGAGACGGGTGTCAACACGTTCGCCTGGATCCGCCCCTGAGACGGGTGTCCACACGTCAACCTGGTCCTGCCCCTGCCGGGAGGTGGGAGGGGTGGACTCTCACCAGGTCTGAACACGTTCGCCTGGATCCGCCCCTGTGGGGGAGAGGTGTGCGTGAAGGAGTATGGCCGGCCCGGCCGAGGCCAGGCCAGCTGGTATCAAAAATTGGGGTCGTTACGATGCGAGTGGATCGGGTAGGGTATGTCATACATTGGAGGTACGAGATCAGCCGCGCGAGCTAAGTGTCACTATCCCATGGAGTATCGCTAGGGCGTAACGGTTAAAGTGTATTGCCTGGACGTGGGGCATAATGCGTGAACACAAGTGTATCGCCGCCACGGGGTGTACTTAAGTGTATTGAGGTACGAGATCAGCCGCGCGAGCTAAGTGTCGCTATCCCGTGGAGTATTGCCACCTCCCCGTAACTACCATATCTATTGTTAGTTCCACGCAGTACCACCTTTCGCCGCTAGATGGCGCTAGTGTTTTTAGGTCGCGGCTTAGCTCGCGGTAGGTGCTCACGACCGTCTCGTTATGACCTGGGTACCGTCCCCCAGCTCTCTTCACCATTGACTGCATTGTGAGAGAAGTTGTATCTAGTACTCAGTAGCGTAATAGACTGTGGGTATTCGACATAACTTTGATTTCTGTTGTCTGTGCTGCTCTGTCAGTACCGGTTATTGACCTGTGTGTCGTTGAAGTGTGAGTGCTCTATGTGGGCCTTTTGCTCTTTGTGAGCCTTTTGCTCTTTGTGAGCCTTTTGCTCTTTGTGAGCCTTTTGCTCTTTGTGAGCCTTTTGCTCTTTGTGAGCCTTTTGCTCTTTGTGAGCTCTTTGCTCTTTGTGAGTTGTAAATAGCCTTCTGCTATAGCCTTTTGCTACCATGTCCTCTCTTTTGAGGGACATTCTTTGTGAGTGGGAGGGCGGTTGTTTTTATAACGATGCCCTCCTCTCAGAGGCATATACTCACGCTCTTCAAGCATTGATGGACGCTACTCCTGTTGACAGGGCTGACCCTCGAGTAGTGCCCTTTCTGCTCGTGGGGTATCTCGCCTACCTGCGAGAGCAGGAAGGCGCAGACCCCCAGGC
>NW_026271439.1:0-3244 GCF_000697945.3 Frankliniella occidentalis | reverse complement strand
CACTGAGCACGGCGCGTGCATACCGTACCGCCACGCGCGCTAGCGCAGCGGGCCTGCCTACCCTCACTGCGCACGGCGGTACGGTCAGTACGGTTAGTGCAAGGAAGGGTGCTGACCGGAAGTGGAAGGCCGGGGTGAGGGCGCGGCGGTGCACGGACCAGGCCTGGCCGTTGAGGCTGATGAGGCCGTTGCCGAAGAAGCTCTGCAGGGGCCGGTAGAAGACGTCGTGCTTGTCCACCTCGCGCTGCGAGTTGAGCAGCGGCTCCACGTCCTCGGGCCGCGTGACCTGTGTCGCCGCAGAGGCAAGAGACAAAAACGGTGTGCATGAGTGCACCTGTCGGTTAACGTCTGGGTCCTCGCCCATACTCGCTTACCGCCACCATGGGGGTCTCGCCGAGCCAGAACTTGATGGGTCCCGGGCCGTAGCGGCGCCACACGACGAGGGCCCGCGCCAAGAAGCCGTCCCGGGAGCCGAACATGTAGGGCGTGTGGCCGATGATGGGGATCGGGTAGCCGGGCCCGGCGATGTGCGCCAGCGTGCTCAGCTTGCGGGCCTTGTCGACGGCGTACAGCGCCAGGTACAGGGCCACCAACGCCAACACCAACTCGGTCAACATCTTTGGCTCTACGGGGAAGAAAATCGGGTGTCAGTGGTGACTGTACGTACTAGCTCTCGGGCGCCAGGCGCACTTATGCCGCATTTATGCACAGAGCAACATAGTTGCGATGATAACATCGATGCGCACCAACGACAGAGATCGAGGTTGTGTCGCTCCCGTTACACTAAGTTCGAGGTTGCGCGACCTCCCTGCACCAAGTCCACACTTTGTTGTTATCTTCCGGTAGTCGTCGCGTACCGTGTTCAAGGGCTACCGACAAATGGCGATGCACTGTCGGTTGCCAACATTCAGGGGTTTTGTGGCGCAAATTGCCTCCCTTTCAGGTGGCTCTCCAAGGGCTACGACACAACAGTACGCGGGTTTACCTATCCGAGGTGTCCTGCAGATAGTAGGGCTCTCACTTTTACCCGCATACCCGGGTAACCCGAGTACCTGCCCGCCCATGTAGGAACCGGGTAAACGGGTCTTACCGGGTAACACGGGTTTACCCGGGTACCCGGGTAGACCCGGCGGAACCGCGCCTGTAGGTAGGCAATTTAACATACCGGGTCTACCCGGGTACGGGTCACCCGGTAGGACCCGTTTACCTGGTTCCTACCCGGATCACCCGGGTACCCGTAGGTCCGGTTTTTGAGAGCCCTAGCGGGTAGGGACCCACAAAACTAGGCGGACTGGCGGACTTATGTCCCTACCTGCTGGACACCCCGGATTTACAATGTACTCGCGCCACCCGTAAGGCGCTATGGTCCCTGGAAAGCAAACCCGAACACTCCCGTGTCGTAGTAGACATAGACATCTACCCACGAAATGGCAACTTCATGACCTCCCTGCGACATGTAACTGTAACGGCATTATTATTAGTCGTACATCGTCATCAGAACAAATCTCCTATCAACAACGTAGGCGCGAATGAGTCAGGTCGCCGGCAAACGCCGTCTTCTCCCGTCTTCATACAGGATTTCCAGTCGCCCACTCACACTCACCCACAGTGTGCTGAGCCCACATGGCGCCTGCGACTGGCTGGGTAGGCCGACCCGCAACGCAGCCGTGTGGGGCCAGCGGCCCGCCCTCAGCGCCGGCTAGTCAGGCAGCGCAGCGGGCAGCCGGAAGTCAATCGAATGTGTCACCTATCGGCGCACTTGACCAGTTATTTGTAATTATTTCTGAAACCTCGTTTGCCCAAAGTACTTGCCCATTTCAAGTCTAGAACAAATCTCATCGCACATGGCCAACGGCCATGACCCTACGTGGGACGTCGTCGCGTCGTGAGTCGCCTTCCTTTTGGAGAGAATAACGTGTCTCTGCGTCTCGCCGATGCGCGGCGATAAAAGTTTATTAGCGATAAAATGAAAACGACAGTTTGGTACGCTCTTATCGGTGTACATCGTTCTGTTCTTGTCTCCACTGCATTACCGGCATGCATCTGGATGGTCAACGGCCACGACGACGGCACTTCCCCGCAGCAGGTCAGGTGGAACGCATACTTGTGTTTATGAACAAACTACCTCAAGGAGTCCATCTGGTTGTTGTCGTTTTAGGATCCATGTATCTAAAGACATTTGACTAATAAATTGTCCAAGATAGCGCGATAGCGTTTTTTTGAGAACTTAAACCAGGTGTGTAAAGTTAAGCTCATATATGGGCTCACGAGATCGTGGGCTTAACTTTACACACACACACACCTACTTAAGAGAAGCACCGAACTCGAATGCGCTTTCGGTGCGCGTACACTGAGAGAAATGTTTTGCAGCCATCACAGGCATCAACATTTTTAGTTGCTGTAACCGAAATTTTGGTCGCTGTAACCAAAACTTCAGTTGCTGCGACTAAAATGTTGATGGCCATGACCGAACTGATCGATCAATTTTTGATGGCTGCAACGAAACATTTCTTTCAGTGAAGAAATGGACATTATAGGTGACATATTCGAGACGCGTAAAGTGCATTTGAGCATTATATCATCACGTCAGGCGCATTTAATGTATGAATATTGTCACCTTTTTAAGCGCATTTATTTACGCGCATTGAAGTGCATTTTATGCGTTGGCGCTTCAATGGGGTTGTTGCATACTTACCTTTGCCGACGCTCCCGCTCTGCGTGTACTCTCCACTCGCTTGACTTGACAGGCCTCTGTCTAGCACGACTACTGTTTGTCAAGCAGTGAAAAAATAAGAATCCATTGAAATAAACGCAATCCCAAAGTTGGCGCTACTCCCTGCCCAGTCCCTGCCTTTGCTTTGCCTTTGCTTGTGCTTTTGGCTTTGGCGATACCCCTGGCTCCGTTTCATGAGAATAGGCTAGCCTCTCTGTAGTGAGGGAGGGCTTCTGCCTTCTCGAATAGCAATATGCCTGTGCAGACATTTGATGAAACCAAAACACAACAACATCCCGAGCCAAAATCGGCAAAATGCTGTAATTCAGTCAATGAATTGATCTTATACGCGGATTAGAGAGTATATTTGCGTTGATTTTGTGTATTTTGTGGCACATAGCAAACCGCAAACATGAAGTAAGTGAATGTCTTTGTCGTATTTACGTCATATCAACAAACTAAAGGAGGCCTTTAACCTGATTTACACTTGGAGTGCCGGCGACACCTTTCGGTCTCACTACACAACGTATT
>NW_026271438.1:0-1957 GCF_000697945.3 Frankliniella occidentalis | reverse complement strand
CTCCCGCGCCCCCCGTCCGCCTCCCCCTCGAGGGGCCTGGGCCGGCCTGCCTGGCTGGGCTCCGAGCCACAGGTTGCCCCAGGCCTGGCCAGCCTGGCAGGCCCAGCCAGCGAGGGGGGCGAGCCCCGGCCTAGGGCCCGGCGCGGCCTCGGGCAAATGAGAGGCGGCGACGAACGGCGACTCACGTCCATCTCGCGAAAGAGGGGGAAACGTGGCACCGACGTGTTCCAGTTATTCAAAAATAAACATTTGCCAATACGACCTGCCCTAATCCGGTCCATGCGAGCCATCGCTGCTCTCGCCGCGCAGCTCCCGGGGGATGTCGGGGACGTGCGGGGCGTACCCGATAGCCACTCGCACCGCGGAGCGTGGTAGGGCCAACATCAATAACACAACAGTCTGCTGGTGCTGCTGTTTGAAATCCCACCCCACCTTGACTAGGGCCATTTCGCACACACCGTGCTACAATTTCGCCAGCACCAGCGCGCCAGGCGGACGCTGTTTTAACGACGACGATCCCCTCCCAACCTCGCCCCGGCGCCTCCCCCGTCACCTTGAGGGCCTCGTTGAGGCCACGGTGAGAGGCTGCTTGAGGGCCCCGCGGGGAGCCACACGGGGCTCGCAGCCACCCGCACCACAGCGTTAATAGGCAGGCGGCAGGAAGGAGGGGGAAGGAGAGGGGGGACCCCAAAGGTAAACTGAATACGGTCATGGGGTGAGGAGGGGAGGGGTAGGGGAAAGGGCGCAGGGCGATGTGCTCACACTTCGTTTGTGGCGAGGCCGAGGCCGAGGTCCCTGCCCTGCTCCCGCCCTTTTCTTTTAAAGAATGGAAACCGACTCAAGGACACGAGGCACGTCCCCGCCATCGCCGCAAACGCAAGCGACAGAGGCCAATCCTGCTGATGCGACTGTAGCGGAGCTCGCCGTCGAAATGACGCCGTAAGAACGCCAGTAAAACTGGGTATAACTGTCTGTTGAACAACGGTGGCAGTAGGTCCGGTGGAAGTCGGTCGGCCATCATATATGCTATACGTACACACTGTAAAATGGTTACGAACTACGTAAATGCTTTGCAACGTTACTCACAATTATTTTCGTTCTTTGTATTGCAAAGAAATTGTTTGTATTGCAAGGCTAGGAAGGTTCTTACGAACAATAGGTTTGCATTACGAACTATTCGAAAGCTTACGAACAATTCGTTCGTATTACAACGTTTCATAATCCTTCGTACACTGGTCCAAACTTATAAGTCGCCACAGCTTGTTTTTCACTATGCAAGTGGTGCAAGTTTTGGACCTCTCGCCTCTTCCAACGTTACATGTTGCCATTCTATGACTGCAGTAAAGTTTTTGTCATTTGTTAGAATAACGTCAAATTTGTGCATTGTCGTTTATTTCTACACAAAGATACGGAGTGGGGCGGTGAAGAGGGTGGAGAGCAGGAGGGTTGCCTTCCGACCTTACCCGACAGGAGGCACGGTGCTGGCCGCAGACCGCAACCCCCCCTCCTCCGTCGGAGCCCCGACTCCGCGAGGTACGCATCCGTGGCACGCACCAGCAGCACAACATGAACGCCCCACCCCACCCCCTTTCCCCCACAACACGCGTGGTCGGATCACTTGCAAGAGGAAAAGGGGTAGGGGGTGGGGAGCGGATGCACCCAGCCCAGCCCCAACCTGACGCTGCAGCCGCCCCCACACCACCCGCCACACGGTTCGCTTAATTACATTTCGTAATCCCGTCTTATTTCATTCGAGAAGGCTACAGCAGCAGCTCAGAGCACGCGGCCGGGGGGAGTCTGAGCGCCAATGGGACACCCACACCCCCGATATGAGGCTACAGCAAAGCATTTCAGACACTCACAAAAAATGATAAAAAAAAGTATACCCAAAAAAAGTATGCCCAAATATTGGGCATGTGGGGAGGTTTCCCCTGGCAATGCAACACAAGAGGGCGGG
>NW_026271437.1:0-8693 GCF_000697945.3 Frankliniella occidentalis | reverse complement strand
GAGAGAGAGAGAGAGAGAGAGAGAGAGAGAGAGAGAGAGAGAGGGAGAGACGAGAGGTGATGCATATCGCGTTGGCCCGCCAAAGAAAGTAGCCCTCTCAAAAGACTTGACGGGCCCTGGCGCGGGAAGCGTGTGTCACTCGACAGCTCGCCGCCCGCCCGCCTAACAGCCCGATGATGTGTTTCTGGCGGCGGGACAGGCGAGGCCAGGAGGGCGATTGGTCCCTCTTATCCTCTGCGGCGAGCGACTTCCATTTCCGAACAGCGGAAGCGGCCAATCCCGGCAGAGTGTCAGGAAGCGAGACAGAGAGAGAGCGGGTGGGGGAGTGGGCACTACCTGCTGATAAGCATACCATGGGGTCGTTATGCAAAGGTCTCGCCAGATTGGCTGAGCTCTAATTGGGCCGTCCATAACCTAACAGGCGACCGACCTGCACTCCTCTGTAACAAGGCGACTCCTAGTACTGGACATTGCCTGTATTCTTCCATCCAAATTATTTCAGTTTTATTTTTTTAAAGGGCCTGGGAAAACACACACCCACACTCTCACGCGCGCGGCGTGTTTTGACGCGGCGGCGGCAGCGGCGCGGGCGAACTCAAAGCTCTGCTCATGCTCGCGTCACGGCCGTCAACCCTAACCTGAATGTGAACCTGAATCGGAAACAATCTCTCGGATTTAATGTGAAATATCGCGTCGGCGCGGCGCGACGCGGAGCGGGCGAGTGAGTGAGGGATACCCGTGTAATCGTGTTGATGGAATTTCGTCAGCGGAGCTTGAAACGATTCCTCCTACGGGTACGGGCGCGCTTCACCCGGGCCGGCGAGGCCAGGCGCACCACCGCCGCCGCCCTCCTCCGCACGCTATGAAAAATTAGCCGACGCGAAAACTGGTTTCAAGACAAAACCGTTGTCGACGCCGCCGCCGCGCGCACTGGAGGAAGTCGAGCGGCCAAACCGAAAAATGCCGCAGGTGCGCCTCCCCGCTGCGGGGCTCGGCAGCCAGGGGAAAAAAGTCGAATAAAAGGTGTCATCGTTATTATGAAAGACGGAAAAAAAAATAAACGAGAGACAAGCAGCAGAGGAAGCGCGGCGCTGTCATTTGTCCCGGGTCCCGGGCGGCGCGGCAGACCAGTAGTCCAGAACAAACACTACAGGAAGGAGGCGGCGGTGCGGAGCCCTCTAGCGGCGCCGCCAATGTACTACGCCCTTGGATAGAGACGCTAATGGACTGGAGCGTGTCGACTTGGAAATAACCGAGCGATATGTATATGAGCAGCACCAGCAGCAGCAACCTCGTGACGTAATGAATCATTGGTCATTAGGCAACGTACGGGGTTGCCTACTCGCCTCTAATGGGGTTACCGGACGACCACAGCTGTGTGGGAGGAGCGCGCGGCTGACCCAAAGCCGAAGCGCCGCCGGCACTGCCAACCGAAAACACTAAAAACACAAACGGCACACACTGTAGTGCGCGTGTAGTGGTAGCAGCGGCAAGTAGTCGACTTCTCGCTGACAACTGATTGAGATTAATCGTCTGTCGCCTTTTATTGCCGTGATTCAGTAATTGCAGTAGTGCGTACCGCGGCGGCGGCGCGCGGGTGGAACTGTCAGGGATACCAGCCACCGCGATTTCGCGCGCCGCACACCGCCCGAGAGATTGAAATCTTCGCGCCAAGAAGCGGCAAGAGCTGCCAACCTGACGCCGATCAATAATCGAAGATAGCCACGGCGATGGCTGGCTTTTACCTCTCGCGAAAAACCGTCAGTCGAACGGTGATCTTACTACCCCATACGCGCAGCTATAAAATATTGATAATAAATGAGATATATGAAACGATAACCGTGAGACGAATCCGAGGAATGGCGGCTATTCCAGGAAAGCTCCCTCCTGAGGTTTCACTTCGGAAAAAGTGTAACAATCGGAGCAATTCTCGTTCTTTTCCTTTCCTTATTGCCAGCTTTTCATTGTCTTGTTTACTTATTATTTCGCGTCTCGATTGTTTTCCAGTTTGTCTCCAGCAGTCACACACACACACTCACACTCTCTCTCACACACGCGGCTGCCGCTCAGGCAGCTCCCGGAATGTCGACTGGGACTCACGGCGAGGCTGCCGGGCTTTGGTCCTGATTGCTTTCCGATACCACTCCACTTATTGACGGCACCTTTCATTCCCCACACTCTTCACACAGTTAATAAAAATAACAACTGCCAGGCGAAATTGCTACCATGGCGGAATAGCTGATGATGCCTTTCTCAGCCACCTAGTTTCATGTCAAACACTTGGAACACGGACTCGAAAAATAGTTTCAGGCAGAAAGTTTTCGACAGTGTGCGGGGGGCGTGGCAGACGCACATAGGCGACGACGACTTGCCGGCAGCGGTGGCGGGGCGCCCACTTGATATGCGCGGAGGCCTCGGCGGAGGCCGGGGCCCGCTCACATTACGAACTGGGACGATTTTAATTGAGCTCATTCCCGTCGTGTGATTGGCCGTGGCCAGAGTACCGGCTGAATAGGGTTCGAGAGGCAGTTAAGGTACTCAACGAGAGAGACGGAGGGAGAGAGAGAGAGAGAGAGAGAGAGAGATGGTGGCGGCGGCAAGCCGCCAAACGAAATGAGAATAACTTCAGGCCTGTCCCCTGCAGCCCATGCCCCGGCCAGTGACAACGACCGGGTCGATCCGTCATTCGAGAGTATCGAAGCTCTAGGGTGTCGGGTCCTCCAGTCCCAGTAGCTCACTACCGGTGTGCAGCTCCGCCCGCGGCTACACACCGCCAGTCTGGACCGTCCTGATGAGAAAAGTCGCCACCTCCCCGGCGGCCATAAAACACTTTATTACCTTTTCGTTTTCTAATTGTTTATCCGCGATCGGCGGCCGGCGCGGGAATATTTCAAAAACCTGCGCGGGACGCACGTCAGACGAGCAGCACGACCATGCCACGCACAACGTGCAGAAGACAGAGAAATGACAATTTTTAAACCTATCCGAGCTAAATTCTTTACGCGGCAACACTTGAAATTCCTGCAGCCAGCAAATATAAAAGGCAAAAAACAACAACCCCGGTGTTTCCTGCTGCTCCTGCTCCTTTTATTTCACTTTTTTTCCCCTTGCTCCACAACGATCCTGGCTGGTCGGCGTTCCACTTTCCAGTGGCGTCGCGACGCGTCGCTGTCATTAGTTTCGAATCAACACATTAACACGGCAGATGGCGGCCAGGCCTGCCATCCGTCTTATCCGCCGCATCAAATGTTCATGACGCTCGATTGCACAAAATTATCGTCATGTTGTGAGCAGTGTGTGCGCGCGCCTAAACCTAAAACCCAACACCGCTCCAGGGCATTATCATCGAGGACATTTTTTCCCCGCCGTGTGTATTATGTTTTTTTTTTCAGTGTGGCAGACGCATATTAGTGCCACGGGCAACCAACACAAACCCACATAGCAACCGACACCTTCCTTCCTCACTCTGCGCGGGCGCCCTTCCGAAAGTGAGGGGGAAGGGGGTAGGGGGGTAACCGCCCAGCATTAGGAAGGTGAGTGTGCCGCGGGGCATGTACCGTCTAAAACAAATCACTCATTTCTGACTCAAATTACAGACCGTGGGGCGCTAAAAATTACTCATCGCTATTAAACGCCGCAGCAGAGGGCGCGCGCGGCCACGTAGAGGCCGCGGTCAAGACGTTCAGGGGGGTAGATGAGCAGCAGGGAGGAAGCAGAGTAGGCAGAAGACGTGTGAAATTAGGGGGGCAGGCGCGCACTTTATAACCCTTTTTCTGCCCCGGAACAACACTTCCAGCTACAATAACTCGACCCGCGAGCCTCGCAACCAGGTCACGGCGTGCGCGCATCAGAGAAGCGACACGCCGTAGTTGTCCAGTTCGATTAATCGCCGGAAGGACAGGGCACTCGACGGGTCACAGCCGCAGGAGCATAAGCACGACGACGCGCAGCAGGCCCCCTGGACTTTTGCAGGGACTTGAACGTCCCGCCGCAGGACGCTGCGCCGCGCGCCGCCAGGCACACAGCAGGATGCCCCTGCCTAATGCGCCGAAACGGATCCAAGTCGACAGGCCACACCGCGCCGCCGCGCCTTGCAGCCTAACTACGAAAATTTCCGGTGGCTTGATGCTGTGGCGCGGCGGCAACGCAGCGACAAAACCACGCCGCCGACGACGACGACGAGGTTACGAGCCCCACCCAACCCTTTCGGCGACCAAATTACACATTCCCCGAAGAGTGCACTCGACTTGAACCTGCCGTCCACAAAGGGGGGCGGGGCGCGTGTAACGAGGGGCGTATCGGCTCCTCCACGTGTCGCACGCAAAGGAGAGCCCGTGTCCTCCCCCGCGCCCGTTGGGTTCCGGTGGCGCGTTCCCATGTTCCTCCCCCGCGCCCGCGCGCCACTGCAACAACCGCGCTTCCTAGGACGCTGCTGCTGCCAACTGTTTCCCGCTTTCAAAAAGGCAACAACAACTGCGCTCGCGGCTTTCCGATGAAGCACTACTGCGCACACTGGCTGGCGCTTCCGCCATTCCCCAGAATTGGCGCGCGCACCAACGCGCAGGCACAACAATCGTCTGGGAAGCGAGACTTCGCGAGGGCCGAGGAACCTAGGAGATGCTATCTGCCCATACACAGCAGCACAATGTATGGGTTTTATATTGGGTTTCAGTAAATTGACTTCAAAGTTAGGATTTTTCTCCCTTATACAAGTAGTTGAAAATATACTTTTACAATTTCGATGTTATGATACGGGACGCAGGTGTGACAAGGTGCAGACGTCCTCCACGCCCCTCCGTGCAACACTCCAAGATACCTGCTCGCTCCACTCATTTCTCTTCAATTGAGCCATTGCGTATAGTATACCAGCGGCAGCAGCAGCACGCATGAGACGACGCTGGAGCGCGCGCGCCGTCTGGGCACGCTGGCCGGCTGGCTGGGCTGGCCGGGGCATCTCGCGAAAAATGCGCTTCTGCTGCCGTTGGATCAAACAAGTCGCCGAGAGATTGACGTTAATGTCCAGACAGAGATGCTTCGCCCCGCATTACGTCGAGTCGTCGGGAGGCGGCGGCGATTCCCGGAACATATCGTGCAGCAGGTCCGGAGGCAAAAGAAAAGTCCTTATGGCTTTATCAAGCATCGCGCATTTTTGTTGCGTCGTTGGCAGCGGAGCTAGCGTGGGACGGGCAGCAGCAGCAGGAGCAAGCTTTTCGTCACTCGATGCCATCGGTGAGAAAATGCTGGTCACGCAGAGGGATATGGGTGTCCGTCTGCCATCAGTGATGAGCTCTTATCCCCTGCTCCCCCGTCCCTCTACCCTTTTTGCTCAATCAGTTGTCATCGCCCATCTTCTCCTTCTTCTTGCGTTGCGCAGAACTCTCAGGGAGTCGTTTTGTGTTTCTTGTATTATCAGACAAATGCTGTCGTGGACGCGACGCATTCCTGGACCAGCCAGAGGGCGATGATGTCCTGCAAGACGGTAGACTTGCAGCAAGACGCGCTGCCGCAGGGACAACGCCCGTCTCGTCTCGCGCGTCCCCCTGATGGACAAATTGGGCATCGAAGGAGCCGAGTATCGCGCGCGAAAGAGTAGTGTGAGACCAATTTGTGCCCCGGCGTGTGAAGAAGACAAACAATTGCAGCAGTCTGGCACACGGGATTAACTGCTTCATCCGGCTGCGCAGAGCACTTGTTTTTTACCGACTCCTTCCTTCGCTCCACAACGGGATTCACCTGTGTGGCCGCGCTGCCATAGCAGGACAAGGGACACAGTCAAGCGAACGGGCAAAGCGAGAAATAAATAAAAACAGGGATACGAAATAGATGTGCTTTAAACTCACGATTAAAAAAGAAGTCAAGGCGTAATAAACGTACCAGAATAAAAAAAAGGGTTGACAGATTCGCGTGAAATTCCCCGATACGTTATCTTGGCGCGTGATCGTCGCTCTAATCCCATCCGGCAGCGTGAAACCGCATCGAGACTCCATTAGGAGTATCAACGAGAAGAGGAGAGGAGGGTTGGGGGGAAGGGGAGGGGGGCATCCTCCCTCCAGGTGAGGTAAGGCAGCTATGTAAATGTGTTTGTGTGTGTGTGTGCTTTAGGGGTGGGCGCGAGGACAAAAGGCGACCCACCACCACAGCCGTCCCCACAATGACGTAGGGAGGCGCGACAAAAAAAATCTGATATCGATCGCAAAGTCATCGATTGCATTTTTCCTTCAAATTACAACACACGCTCACACACACACAGACCAACATCCTCATGGGCCGATTAATGGAAAAGTCAAAAAGAGGTTTTGCGCGACTGGAAACATTCCTGCGCTGGTGGGGTGTGGCGAGTTTTTAGAATGGTTAACGTTTTTCCGTAGGTTTTGTTTTCTGTTTGCAGTGTGGCGAGACGAATGGGATAAAGGTTCTGGTGGTCCAAACAACAACAACTCCTGTGCCTCTAGAGCCGGGCGGGCGTCCTGGCTCCACGCGCGCGCCGCCCACTCAGACTCAGCTCGTCGGCAGCGCTATACGGAGCAGAGCACGCTGCTCGTTTATGAGAATTGTATTGAATTGTGGGAAGCGCAGGAGGCTTTTGTCGGGACGTTTGTGTTGTACACCAATCTCATTGACTTTTGCGCTGCGGCGGACGCGCGCAGACGAGCGGGGAGGGGAGCGGGGAGCGGGTCCGGACTCACAAAAGGGGGGGAAGGCAGAGAGCCGTCGCGGTGTTGTTCTTCCCTCAGGGGAGTTCATATCACGCCCCGTGCTGCAAACTGGCCACCGGGTGTGTGACACGTTGTGTCAGAGAGTGGGGGAGAGAGAGAGAGAGAGGGAGAGAGAGAGAGAGATGCGGTTGCGAAATATTTTGTGGTTTTGGGGTCGTCCTTGGGGCGCGGTGCTGCCGTTGGGACGTCCCTCAGCACACATACATACACAGGACGGCTGTGGGAACTAATCAGCATCGCTTTTCGCAACTCGGGCAGCCAAAATTTTACAACAACGCACTATAAAACTGCGATACGATAAAAAGTCTATTATGTTTTTTCAATGAGGTTTCAGATGCCTGATGCTAAGGCGCACGCGTTTACTGACTGACACATGTCCATCGCGTGGCCCACTACTGCACCAACAGCTGACTACCTCTCAGCCTTTTGTCATCGCAGTGTGACCCACAGCTGCCAAGGTAATCAGTAAAACGCAATACAAGAAAAACAACATCCCTGCTGCTGCTGCCTTTTTCTTTTGTTTTCGGCTTGGCGCCCGGCATCGTCCGGTCAGCAACCGTCAGGTGGTCCAACACGACCAGCACACACCTACACACGTTATTATTACAAGTACTACCAACCCCTGCTCACTATCTGAGTGAAATAAGGTCGCGAGTCGCTTTCGACACATGTCACCATTACCCCGAACTGCACTCTGGGGGCGGCGCTCGCTCGCTCCGGTCCATTCAACCTAACGACATCATGCCCCCCCCCTCCCCACCTCTCTCTCTCTCCCCGATAATTTCAACCCTCTGCTATGCCAGCCGGCAGCACTCACCAAACTGGGGATCACACGCGCACACGGCGACACGGCTGCCAACACTTACCTGCAAACAGAAAAATTTCATTCGAGTATAAGATACAAGGTGCTTCGAGAAGAGATAAACAAGAAACCAAAACAATACATAACCAAAGAAAAACGAAGTCCCCCGCAATTTTCACTTCCCGCCCACAATTACTTTTTGTCGTTTTTTCGCTCACCTCAAGTCAATAATAATAACGAGAGCAAACGGCAGAAAAGAGGAGGAGGCACAGGGCGGGCGCCAAAACAGAAACACAAAAGGGAGCGCGCTGCAATTAGTTATCCCTGTCTCAAAACAATTGTAGGCGCGCCAGAGTTTGTACCGTGGTTAGGTCAGGTTAAGTTAGGTTAGGTTAGTTTAGGTTAAGTTAGTTTAGATTGAGTAAGGTTAAGGTAGGTTAAGTTAGGTTGGGTAAAGTTAGGTTAGGTGAAATGCTGAAGCGAGGAGAGCGGGTTTGGGTGTGATATGGGCGCGGGCGTGGTCGTGGGGGGCGTGGCCAGGCCGGCCATCACTGCGCGGCGCTGCGCGGGCGGAGCGGCGCTGAGGAGGCGCCACGCGGCGTCATCAGTCAGGGCGCGCCGACGGCCCCAGGAAAAGAGGTCGTCGGCGCGGCGGCCGGAGAGCGGCCGGAGAGCGGCCGGAGGAGCGGCCGTGGCAGCGCCGAGCTCCTCGGCATTTCTCATACCCGCTAAGCGTCGGCACATTAGCGACCGGCAGAGGAGTAGCGGGGGGCCGTGGGGGGCCGCGGGGAGGCTGCGCTCTCGACCTCCACGACGTCGACCCCGCCCCCGCGCGCCTCACCCGCTTACAATCGCTTTCGCCAAACTTCCTGCCGCGCCACCAGCAGCATCGCTGATGCTGCAGCTCTGCGGTGGCGGGACGGGGAGATCGCGGCCAAATCGCTCGTGAGAGAGCGAGAGAGAGCGAGATAGAGGGAGAGTTAGAGGGAGAGTTAGAGGGAGAGTTAGAGCGAGGGAGAAGGAAAGGCGGCAGACATTAGGGCCGCGACCGCACGCCACGCAACGCATGTGTGAAGTTGTTTGGTAATTATCGTACCTGACTGAGCCGCCCCGATCACTGATGGGCGTATCGCGTGACAGCCCCGCGCGCGGGAGAGAGAGAGAGAGAGAGAAAG
>NW_026271436.1:0-1500 GCF_000697945.3 Frankliniella occidentalis | reverse complement strand
CTCTCTCGGCGCATGCGCTCCGGGAGTCACTTCACGGGCAGTTGGGCCCGGGGCTCCCCTGCTTCTCATCATCATGCTGCACCTTGGGATGCAGCGGCCTGGAAGTTCACCTCCCCTCCTGTCCTCTCCCCACCGCAGTCTCCCTCCCCTCAGGCCCTATATGCCCCTGGTCTGGCCCTGGCCTCTTCCTCCCACCCGCCGTGCAATCCACCTCAAAACAACGGAGCGAAAAATGACTCTCGGTGATGGCTCCCCCACCCCTGACTGCACCTCCCCGGCGCCTCCCTCCCGCGTGCACTCACTCCGCGATGCCTGCGTGTTATAGACCTCACCCCGCCTTCGCCCCACCCCGCCCCGCCACGCCGCTGCGACCCAAACCTGAGGGCCCCGGGGCTAAACTCAACTTATCCCCGGGCACAGCCACGGCGCCGAGCACGGCGCAGCCCAATGCAAGCCCCAACCCCGGACGCACCCTCCCGCTCGGGCGCCTCGGCCAGCCACACCCCTCGGCCAGCCCCTGCGCGCCTTACGACCTCTGCGCTGCACTGCCTTATTCGTCTTCTACCCTACCCTCCCCCTCCTCCTCCTCTTCTTCTTCATCGTCGTCGGGCCTCGACTTCAAATTCGTCAACTGCAATTTCGTCACAGGTCATATCTCTCTCGCTCTCCGCTCGGTCTCGGTGCCCCCTCACCGCCCTGCTCACTCAGCCGTCGCTGCACCTGAGAGCCGAGAGCCCGGCAGGCGCACTGCTCCACGAGCACAGCGCCGAGGGCCCGTTCCGTCGAACAAAGAGCTCTCCCTCTGGCGCCGGGCCGCACGGCTTGCCGTCGACCTGTGGAGTGGGTGGGACTGCTGCTGGAGTGCGCGCCCGTCCGTCTGCCCGGGCTGCAAGCATGCTGCAGGTATGCGACCCGCCGCGCAGCTGTGCACGCCAACGACGGAGACCGCCCGCCTGCCCAGGGGCCCGCCGTACGGGCTGCGGGTAGGCAACCCGCTGCACCGCGGTGCACGCACCCGACGAAGATTGCCTACCTACTCAGGCGCCCAACGTAGGGGCTGCGGGTAGGCAACCTGCCGCACCGCGGTGCACGCACCCGACGAAGATTGCCTACCACTCAGGCGCCCGCCGTAAGGGCCGAGGGTAGGCAACCCACCGTGCAGCAGTATGCATACACGCAGCAGAGATTGCCTACCGACTTGGAAGGGCCCTGCTTCGAGGGCACAAAACACAGTCTTGGGAACAGAAACCGAAGCAGCAGGCCGAGCAAGAAACTTATTACACGCCAAGGCAATAATTGCCGTCTACATCCCAAACCATCAATCAGCGTGTGCTGAAGCCACAGAGAGTTTCTGCTGGGGTTCCGCTCACGGGGCGCTGCCGGGCGCTGCACGGCCGGTAGTCAGGGGGTGACAACCCCCCGCCAACCCCTCTGCCCCGAACACCATCCCCTAAACTCGTCCGGCTGATATGACTCCCTGTCACCCCCCACCCCCTCCCC
>NW_026271435.1:0-951 GCF_000697945.3 Frankliniella occidentalis | reverse complement strand
CGCACGCGTGCCCCGGCCCGGCCGCCGCGTGCACGCGCTGTGCCCCCGCGGCCGCGCACCGCCGCCCTCGCCCCTCACTGCAACACTGCCCGCAAAGTAGGCTGCGGCCCGGGCGGGCAGGGAAAAGGCAACGGCGGCCCGCCACCGCCGGCAGGGCAATTTCGTACTTCGCGCCACTTTGGCTTATTCGCGCTCTTCCTGTCGAGTCGACGCTGACCAACAAGGGCGCACATCTCTTTGCATACGCTGATAAATCAGTGTCGGGTTTGGATGTGAAATTGAATTTCTAGCCGTGGGGTTGTTTGTAATGGAGTTCTTGTGCCTTAACTCAAACTCTTTAGTTGGGTTCTCCCACCGGTTAAAACTGTTGTGCATTATCAGCACACCATAGTGTGAAGACCATGTTTATGCACATGGTGTCTAAGTGACTTCACACACTTGCGCGATGTGCATATTTAAGACGTTTCGTAAAGTCCAAACTATCCACACTCTGACACATCCATGCTATCAATGAGAACCATAGACGCCGTCTAGGCCAGACGGTGTGCAGCCGCTATACGTTTCAATTGATGTGTAACATATTTGTTTTACCAGTGTTAAGGACCTACTAAGGCATTGTTTCTCCGGCGTCTGTCGACTGTGTGTTGTTTGTTGTTTGTCCAGTCTGCCGAGCCGACCGCCATGCACACACACATATGCACACACACACACACACACATGCACACATGCACACACTCACATGCACACACACACATGCACAGACACACATGCACACACACACGCACACACACACACTTGCCAAAGGAAACTTTTCACCCCGTCTCTAAATTGGCCGCGGGTGTCATCCTCGCTTGCGCGTGCGCACACACGCGCCAAGGCCATTTGCCGGGGCGCTAACTAAGCCCTCACAAAGACGCCAGTGTTGGGCTCCGGCAGGACGTGGACGCGCGG
>NW_026271434.1:0-1092 GCF_000697945.3 Frankliniella occidentalis | reverse complement strand
CCTCCCCCCCAACCCACGCCTCCCTCGCGCAGCACGAGGCGCGGGGCGGCGCGCAGGCCACCCAAAGCAAATAAAGCACTCCAAAATAGCTTGAGGAGAACGGCCCGGCCCGGCCCTACCACCTCCTTCCAGTGGCGACTCGACTTGTTTGTAAACACCGGGCTGGCTACCGCCCGGCTACCACCCGACCGGCTGCGTCTCCCCTTTCCCCGCGTGTCTAGTCGGCTTGGCGTTGTGGCCGGGCGGGCGGGACCCGCTGGCCGCCGCGCCGCGCCCTCCCGGCCGGCCGGGTCGCGTCAAAGAGAAGGCGCGCGAGGGGCGTCGGGGCGCGGAGGCGTTGTAAAGCGACGTTCACAGCAGGCGCTCTCCCCCACCACCACCACCACCACGCAGGGTCAAAGGGATCACTGGATCACTGTCAAGAGGGCATGGGCATGGGGAGCGGCGAAGCCCCTTGGCGGCCAGACGCTTGTGTGCCCGCCCCGCAACCTTGCGCAGAGTTTCCTCGTGTGAAGTATACTGCGTGGCAGTCGGGCTTTGACGGATGGGCCCGCCGCCGCCACCCGCCGCGTCCGCAACCCTACACCCTACCTGCCGTGCTTGTCTCGCGCGCCCACGTCCGCACCGCGCTGGAGGCAGTCCTGCACGAGGTCCGGCAGCCCCAGGCACGCGCCCACCAGCAGGCCCGTGTCCACGTTCAGCTCCTGCACCGACACGGCGTGGCTGTCTGGGCGAGCACGTTTTAATCATCAACAAGTTTGTGAGAAGCGTTTGCCAGCGTCATTTGTAAGCAGATGGTTGCCGCTTTGTGTTAATCGGCGCTTAGCAAAGGGGGAGGAGAAGAGCAAACTGTTTACCGCACATTTTATCGTCATGAGGGTCACCCAGTGAATGTCGTTAATTAGCGTCTCAACGCCAACACCACGACCCACCTTTTCTTTTTGGCTTCGTTTGCTTTTCTTTTCCTCCCTCTCTAGTCAAGCCCCGGGAGGGAGCGAGCAGCTTTGCAAAAGTGAACCACTCAGGGCGGACTTACCTTTACCTTGCCAGACGCTGCTTCCGCCGCCGCCACCACCCAGCCCCGCCGCCGGC
>NW_026271433.1:0-1931 GCF_000697945.3 Frankliniella occidentalis | reverse complement strand
GGGGGGGATGGAGCAGGATGGGGATGACAAATTGGATAGTTGAGGTGATTGGGATTTGGGCGCGCGCGCTACACCGGCGGCTAATGATGGACTGGGTGTGCGCACACTGTGCGGCCGCGGGGGCCGGACGGGACAGGACAGTTGTCCTCGGGCGGCGCGGGGCCGGGCCTCGGGGCCGAGCGACACTCGATAGTGATTAGAAACACCCGCCGTGCTGGCTGCTGGCGTCTCCACGCATATCGAAATATTTTTCTGATTCCACGCAGGCTCCCGATACGCAGGCGCGTAAAGCTCACAATTGTTTTGCCCCCTATACTTATTGACTAGACTACGAAAGGCCTCACTCACAGCAATAGTAAAGTGTTACAAAAGTATATCACCGCGTCGAGCTTCCAGTCCCCAAACCGGTTTACCAGGATTCGAGAACATTGCGGGGGTGACCGAGTCGCAGAAGGGCCTAACTCCGCCGTGCTCGACGCGCAGCAGCTTGACGCCAGACTGGCGGAACATGTTTGCGGCTCCCCACCTGTTGTGTGGCGTCACGCCGAGAGGAGCGCCACAAAAGATACCGAGTTCTCTTTTCAGCATCCAATTTCCTGCTCCCCCTGCTGCTGCTGCTGCTCTGCCTCTCGCCTCGGCCGCGCCGCATTCACGGCTCGGCGCGCAGCGCACCCGTGTTCCGCCCAAGCC
Organism: Frankliniella occidentalis; assembly: GCF_000697945.3. NCBI lineage: Eukaryota > Metazoa > Arthropoda > Insecta > Thysanoptera > Thripidae > Frankliniella > Frankliniella occidentalis. The sequence goes on along the minus strand of NW_026271433.1, from coordinate 1,241 downwards.
TTTGTCGCGCACTCACTCACACACGCGCGACTCGGTGATCCCCCTGTGTGACGCTGTCTCTCTCTCTGTCTGATTGCAGGGTCCAGGAGACTGACGGCTCATTCTTTGAGAGCTACACGGCGCTCTCGTGGAAACAAGAGAACAGGCGGCTGCTCGTGGCTCGGGAGCTGCAGGAGCGACCCGGGCCGGGCCACCCCGGCGACTCGAGAGGCGGCGACGCACAACCCCACCCCCACCTGGAGAGGGGGATCGGACCACCGCTCCAGCCCGGGGTCTGGTGGCCGCCTGACCAGCGGACCCACGGCAAAGAGGTGGGGGACCAGCGGGAACCAGCGGGAACCAGCCACCAGCCATCACGGCGGCCGCCCACTTTGAACCTGATCTTTCTCTCGCTCGCTGTGCACCCCCCCCTCTCTCTCTCTCCCTCTGTCTCCCTCTCTCTCCATTGTGCGCGCAGCCCATTAGCGGTCTCACATAGCACTGTGTTGACATCCAATAACGCGCAGCAAAGCCAAACTAACTGCGCCGCGCGCTCCTGCTGCGCCATTTCAATGCGAGTAAGGGACTCGCAGCGACAGAAACAACAACAGCGAGCAGCCGGAGCAGCGGCAATTAACGAGCTGCTATTCTACAGCACGGTCTCACTGTCCGGCCTGTGTGCTTTCTCTCGCAGCACGAGGACCTGTACGTGGAGGTGCTGTACACGCTCGCCAACCGGGTGGGCGCGCTGCCCGGGTCGCTGCCGCACGGCGCTCACCAGGGCGCGCACCAGGGCACCTCCCAGGACGACCTCCACGACTACGCCATGGCGGCCTTCGGCTTCAACAGCGAGCAGCACCGCCGCCTGCTGGCCGTGGCCCGGGAGGAGAAGGTGAGCGGGGCGGGGAGGGTGGCGGGGTGGGGCACGTCCGCCGGGCAGTGTGTTCTCTAGAGCGTGTGCGTGTGTGCGCAGCCCCCCATCGTGGTGCTCAACGTGGTGGTCCTGGAGGCGGAGGGGCTGGAGGCCAAGGACGCGAACGGTGAGTGTGTGCAGCAGCCGACGCAGCGGCGGCGGTGGGGCGGGTGGGAACCAAGGAGGAGGAGGAGGTGGCGAGCTAGCTCTGGCTATAGCACTCGCGCGCCGAGAACAGCGACGCAATAATGACTAATGACGACGACGACGACGGCTTTCCGACCGATATTTTATCCTCCTGCTCCTCTCCGTCTCTTTCATTCTTCTTCTGCCGCACGCGCCACCGCCC
>NW_026271432.1:0-2162 GCF_000697945.3 Frankliniella occidentalis | reverse complement strand
CTTATCGCCCTCTCTCTCTCTCTCTCTCTCTCTCTCTCTCTCTCTCTCTCTCTCTCTCTCTCTGTCTCCGTCTCTTTCGTACCGCACGGCCAGGTGTGCTACGGGCTAAAATATCGGGTTAAGCCTGTCATAAACGTGGTGACCCGATCGAGACGCACAAAAAGAGATGAAAGGGCAGAAAGTTCGTAGCAATTGCCTGCGCGTGGGGGGAGAGAGAGGGGGAGAGACGGAGAGATAGAGAGAGAGAGAGCAAATGTGACAAGGCCGTTGGTGTGCGCACGCTCGCGCGCATGTATGCAATCAGGGAGGCACGAAGCGTTAGGGAGGAGAGAGAGAGAGAGAGAGAGAGAGAGAGAGAGAGAGAGAGAGAGAACGAGAAGCGAAGGCAGACAGGGAGAGGAACTGGGACAAGAAGGAAATGGGGGTGGGTTTGAGGTGCGCCTCAGAGACTTGTTGACGAGATGGCGAATCCCAGCGCGCCACCCAGCTAAGCCCTGGGGGCCTAGTTCACCAGCAGCAGCACCAGCACTCGCAATGCCAGGGGGCCAGCCGCAGAATAAAGTCTCTGGTCCCCATTTTTTAACGTCTCCCCACAACTCTCTCTCTCTCTCTCCCGGCGTACGAAATAAGATGGATGCCCGAGGATGCCCACCACTTCACTTCACCGATAGCGAAACCCAAACGAAAGAAACAAACACAACGTCGAGGGAACCAATAGCACACGAAGTGTTCGATCCCGCACGTCTATAGCTTTTTTTTCCCCAGTCCAACATCGACCAGTCTCCTGTCAGTCTGATTGCGAGGAAATTGTCTCAGCCTCGACGGCGCCAGGTACACCGTGTCACTGAGGGGGGCACGGTAGGCATGGGCCAGGCCCAGAGCGAGCCATGCGATTGGCTGGCTCGGGATAGAGCGCACCGGCGCGGGCGCGCGCGCGCACACACACGCGCACACACGCACACACACACAGCGCCCGTCGTGAGTTCAGAACGTTCTTATTCCGGTGTTTGTCTCGACGGCTAATTCAATCAGTGCGGAATTTCATCACGCCGTCATCATGATGAATATGCATGCAGGGCGCCGCGCCCGGGGGGAGGGAGGGGGGCAGGCACGAGCAAAGGTAGCAGGGAAGGAAGGAAGCACAGGGCCTACACGTTATGAGCCTCTCCGACACGGAGCACGACGTCATTTAGAATTCATCTCACCTTTCGCTCCTGCCTCGACGCACGCTTTGCAATACGCTAAGTGCGTGTAATGTCGGGGTAAAAGTGTTGGTAACATTGTTCAGACCAACTTCTTATGGCACACAATAACTGGCGAAAGACAATTTTTGTCCAACCTGTATCTCCGCGAATGGGCCTAACTGTAGATACAAATCTGTCACTAAAGCTTCAAGATTGCATCTTGCAATGAACAAAACTGTCCCTTGCCAAGTAGCGGTTGGCATGCCTACGTTATTGTCTTTCCTGTTTGCTTTTTGTCCCTCCTAGTTTGCTAACAAAATATTTGAAACAAAAGAGAAATTTAAGTTTCCCGGACTTTGTACGCCAAAATACAAAACAACAAAAGCTCATCAGAAATTAAATTATAGGGTGCTTTGTTTTGCGATTACTGCCAGACGGCGAGACACTGAATTATTGGAAGGTAAGTCGCGATGGTGGTAGTTAGTTTGCAACTTAGGGAGTCAAACAAACAACCCAGCGACTTGGCGGCGGGGAGAGCGCACGGGGCGGCCCCAGCCCAGTCGGAAGGCGAAGTGGGGTGGCCCGACCCCTGCATCCGTCTGACTGTCTCTCCATCTCCACCCCTTCCCTCTCGCGCTCCATCTCCCTCTTTGTTTGCCTCGCTAACACTCGTCAATTTATGAGTCCTCGGAGCTAATTCCGCTGCAGCTCGACCCTGACGATCGGAATGATTTATCTCCGAGCCCAAAGTGACCCTACAACCAGGTCAGATCCGTCACAGAGAGTCAGCGTCTCGCCGATGCGTTGCGGCGGGACTGCTTTTTGGCGTTTGGTTCCGGGGCCCATACTTTCATCCTCCTGCTGTGAGACTGTCGTGGCGATGGTCAGGCTTACTCGCGAGTTTGGACTGGGTCCGGGCCGTATTACGACTGGGCGTGTGGCTTTCTGCGTCGAGGACCATTATGAACCCCCCCCCCC
>NW_026271431.1:0-4390 GCF_000697945.3 Frankliniella occidentalis | reverse complement strand
CCTCACCACCCCCCGACACCCCTCCCCACCCACCGCTGCACCCACCCCCACAAGGCAGCGACCATCGCACCAGCTGAGCACGGCGGGCTTGGCGGCCGGGCCCGGGCCGGCGCGGCCCACCCCCGCGGGGGGGACCCGGCCCGGAGATGCGTGTGGCGTCCAGAGCAGAGGGCGGTGCCGGAGGCATGTATTGAGGCACCCATAGGGCAGTGGCTCGAATAGAACGCCCAGGACACGGACGGCAACCCAGGACAACAACGCGCGCCAGCTCGGCCGGCCGCAGTGCCGACGGTCCACTGAAAACTAAACAAATAAGCGGTTCACCGCTCTTCCTTAAACGCAATACTTCACCTTAAAGCGAAATCACAACAAAAATACGCTTTATAACCCCTCTTGAGGCAGGGATAGGATAGCAAATCATTAAACGTCTGTCTTTGGATTTTTCAGTGGATTACTCTCAAATTCGCGTCTGAAATAAAAAGCTCGTTTTTGTGTTTGACGCAGTTTTGCAGTTTCGGGATCAAAAGGGGTAGCAGCAGTATGGGCACACGTTTTCCAGTGTACTTCCTCAAAATTTATCTGCATGATGTGAATAATTACTTCTTGGTGTTTGTTACTTCTTTGTGCGACATTTGGTGTTGTATGCATCATAATTAGTACTGATTTGTTGTTTTTTGTTGTTGATTTTTGTTTGTTTCTCTTTGAGTGTCTTATGAATGAATGCTTGCAGTAAATTTTAGGTGAGGGTGTTATTGACCATCCACACATGTTTTTAGGGAAAAGATTACATTTCGATAGAAACGCGCCCTCTTTTCTACTCGAAACCCATACCACGTCTGCACCACGCGGCACTTTAATGCTATTCATAGTCACCTTCATCTGCATCTTTTTATTTTCCTTGTTTTACTCCTTCCCGAAATGCAAAATGCAGATTTTAATATCGTTTCACTTTATCATCACGAAAACGTTTTACTTGAGCGCAGTTTTCCCGGTAGCATTCGGTTTGCTCGCGGCGGTGCGCTTCGTCTTGCCCCCGTAGAGCGCCCCGTGTGGGTAGGCAACCCGGCCGCGGGGATGCCTGGCGGGACAGCATCGACAAAACATCAGGCGCGCAGCACCGCCGCGGGCGGACAGACTTATTTCCATTTCAATGAGAGATCCAAATAAAAAATCTTCCGATGTAACGTCGTCTAACTAACTTTACCCTCAAAGAAAACAAATGTCGGTCCTCCCTCTCTTTGTTTGTCGCCCCCGGCTCCGTCCGGCGCGCCCCGCCCCGTCTCACCCCCGTCTCTCGCCTTGGGTTGCAGGTGCGGCCGCCAAGCGGTACAACTGCACGTCCTGCCCGTACCAGACGGACCGGCGGGACCTGTACACGCGGCACGAGGCGATCCACCTGGCCGAGAAGCCGTTCCACTGCTACGCGTGTCAGAAACAGTTCAACCGCGCGGACCACGTCAAGAAGCACTTCCTGCGCATGCACCGCGACCAGCCGTACGACCTGAACCGCATCCGGCGCCACGCCAGCCGCGGCGGCCACGCCGCTCACGCCGCGTCCAAACCGCCCAGCCCGGCGGTCACCACCTCCGCCACCGCGACCGTGACCACGGCCACGCCCACCGGCAATGGCAGCGCCACCATGGCCTTCTACACCAAGTTCGGCAGCGCGGCGGCCGGGACACAGACGCTCGCCGACTCGCTCGCCGACGAGGACGTGAACGGCGCGGCCACCACCTCGCAGCAGGACGAACAGGAACTGCAGCAGGAGCTGCAGCTGCAGCAGCTGGAGCAGGAGCAGCTCGAACTGGAGCAGCAGCAGCTGCAGCAGCACGAGCTGCAACTGCAACAGCAAGAGCTGCAACAGCTGCAGCAACAGCAAATTATCCTCCAGACGCAGGTAAGCAGGCCGTAAGGGAGGAGGAGAGCGAGTGCAAAGCGGAGGAGGAGGAGAAGGAGGAGAAGGATAAGGAGGAGGAGACACCTGGAGGTTGCGCCGAGGACGACGATGATCAGCTCCAAGCCGCTCGACGGAATGTCCCTATCGCTATCTCACGCTCGCATGCCATGCTCCCAACAGCCGCTGCACCCCCAGCAGGCCCTCAACGTCCCCAACATGGCCAACTATGCGACGAGTGCCAGCAGACTGCTCGCGACCTCTAACGGCCACGTGCTCAAAACTGCCCCAATGATGCAGCAGAGCGTGGTTCAGCTGCAGATGCCCTCCGTCATCACAGATTCGTCCTCCAAGGTAGTGGCTGGTGGTGGTGGTGGTGGAGTTGGTGGCGGTGTTGGTGGCTTAGGCGGTGGAGTTCGCGAGAGTGGTGGCGGCGGTGGCGGCAGCGTGGTGGTGCCTGAGGTTGTGGTTCAGGTCGGCGCTGGCGGCGTGGTCCAAGCGGACGACGCGCACGACGCGCACGAGGTGCCCCGCACCAAGGGCGGGCGCGAGAAGCGCTACCCGTGCCCGTACTGCACGTGGTCCGGCGTCGACAACTGGTGCCTCAAGCGCCACCTCAACACCCACCTCAAGCCCTTCGTGTGCGCGCTGTGCGACTATAAGGCGGCGCGCACGGAACGCCTGCAGACGCACGTCCTCAAGGTGCACAACAAGCGCAGCTGCATCCGCTGCACGTTCATGGCGGACGACCAGAACCAGCTCAACGTCCACCTGCAGGAGCACCAGTGAGTAGCCGTAGTCCTGATCCCCTATCCCCGCCCTCTTCCCTCTCCCTATCCTTGTACCCCATCACCCCCACACATTTCTGCGTATGCGCAGGCTTGTGTTCGCGCCGAGCCCTGGTGAGGAGACCCTTGTAATTGGCTGGATGATCGCACAAGTGCATGTTGCCTGCTCTACTGCTGCCTGCGCGGTGGTGGTCGTTGGTAGTTGGTTGGTGTGGTCATCTTCCGTGGTGGGTGTTAGAGAGGCCCGTGGTACCTGCGCGGTCTCGACGTTGTCGGTTACACGGTTAGACTTCAGTTATGATCGATCCGGTAGGAAAGGCTTGTTGTTGCTGTAGTCTTAGCGGCTCGGTTAAATATGCTGCATCTTCATACGTTATTTTCATCATCATTATCATCATCATCATAAAGCTCTTTTTGTAATCGAAATATTTGTGTTGTTTTCTTTTGCCGTCCTATAGCGGACATTTTTATTTATTTCTCGAAGTTAAATATTTATTATTTGTTACGAGGATGTTCCCTCCGTTTTAATTTAGTTCATTTTGTTGTGTTAAATATTGTGTTTCTAGTCAAGTATGTATCAATACTAATCATTGGGACGCGTTGTCGTGTCCCATTCTGGCATCATAGATGCACAGTTCAAAAAGTTGAAAGAAATGTAACATTACTGAGTGGCTGCTAAGTCACACACCTCGTATGATCTCTGGGCGCGGTTCTTTTTTCACGATACTGTTGTTTTTCAGTGGAAGTCCATCATCAATTTACGGATGCCAAACGTCCTTAGAAAAAAGACTGCTGTAATATTGTGTTTCTAAGGCAACGTATTTTGCTATTAATGTAAGATGTGTTGATGCTATTAGCTCTCTACTTATGGATCTCATCCTGCCATTGACGCATTAAAACGTGATAGAAAGATATTAATTGACTTGGTATAGTGTAATTTCATTGGTTGTATGTGCCACTTACGGCGATCATATGTCACTAAATTATTCAATAAATACGTAGGTAATAAATGTACTAATGTTAACAAACTTCTTCCGTCAGAACTACTGTCTATGTCTTTGTGTTCACATCAATATTTATTATCTATGTTTGTATTGTCTTAATGTCGAAATCATATTGAATTTCTTCCATGTTTTTTTATAATGTAGTGTATTTCGGTGTAATCTGTCATTCATTTTTATTTTTGTACATGAGATTAGCTGTTTGATTATTCTACGAGGGCTTCAGAAGTCTTCTTGACTCTTAAATTTAATTCCTAAATTTAAGTAGTTTCATTGTCGGATATCTAGAGCGAAATGCATCTTTTTTACGATTCATTAAAAGTGGCGTGCTTTGTTATCCATGTACATTGTGTTTCACCCCATTTCCATATTCTCGTTCACTCTCCTAATGCTCTAGACAGTAGCCTTGGTGCATGTGCTTCACCAACCATTTTACGACAATAAGTTGGCAAGAAACAGTTTTGTGGCTCGAAGGCTCGCGATGACATCGCCTGACAATCTAACGAAACTGCTTCACAAAACAAAATCTGCAATATTACACATTTGACAAGGCATATAGCACCTTCACAAACCGCAACACAAAAACATCCAATTTACAGAACATCCGCTCCGCTATCTGCTTTTTGAAAAAAGCTAAATATATTTGTTTTCAAAATTTCCTAACGCTAGTTCATATTTAAATGTTCCATAAACCGTATTGTTTTGAG
>NW_026271430.1:0-5339 GCF_000697945.3 Frankliniella occidentalis | reverse complement strand
GAGGGCGGCGGGTGGCTCCACTGGCCGCCGGAGCACGCCGCCAGCGCCGCGCCCACCAGCCGGTGTCCGGGGCCGCAGCCCGCCCTGGACAGCGCCGCCCGGCCCCCGGGGCCGCGGGGGATGTGCTGCACCCAGCCGTGCGCGGGGGCGGGCCGGGGGCCGCACGGGGCCGCGTCCACGGGGCCGGCCGAGCCTGAAACCAGAGGAGCACAGGGTGAGCAGGGTGAGGAGAGCGCCGCGCGTCGTCGCCCTGGGCCGTTAACGTCGTGCCAAGGTGCTGTAGGGCCCATTCCTTGGCCCATTCATACTCTGGACGAGTCCGCGGCTGACAGCCCCCGGGCAGGGCCGCGTCCACCCAGGTCCTGCTGCCAATCGTAAACCACGAGGATGCGCTCCCGGGCGCTCCGCTTCTCTCCGCCTCACCGTGGGACCAGGACGACCCACTATTCACTTCCTCCACGTTAGTGAAGTCAAGTCAAGTCAAGCCCGATATGGCTCGCTGCTGCTCTTGCTGTTGGGGGTGCGCAGCCGACGGCCGCGGGCCGCCCGCCCCGCTGGTCAGCTGACTGATTTGTGGATGCGATAAATCAGCGCGGTGTTCGGCGCCGACTGCTCCGGTCACGCCTCTTCCTGGTTCACACCTGGCACGGGGCGTGGCGGCGGCAGCCCGACCAGGCTCGACGACAGGTGGCGGCCGGAGCCGGAGGCGCCGTCGGGTAGGCAGGCCCGCCGGGCCCGCGCGTCGTGCGGGGTGGCCGACCTGCGGGCCTGCAGGCGCTCCGGGCCGGCGAAACAAGTGCGCGGGGCGGGGCGGGCCAGGGCGGGGCTTTCACACGCGGAGGAGGTTTCCGCTGGCTATGCAGCAGACGCACTCGCTCACGTGCGCGGATTAGCGACGCCGCGAACACACCCGACCTGGCGTTTATAACAGGTTGGCGCGGTGAGCACGGCGGCGGCCGCCGCGAAATAAGAAAAATAACCTAACCAGCAGCGCCCGACTCTGCGCGACCACCGTGCCAAACAATTTGTAATGGATTTCCCTTGCGGTGCCCTGGCGGTGTGCTGCCGGTGCGTGGGGCGGGCAGGGGGTCCGGTCACGAGCCGCATTAATCGCTTTACGGTCCTGCATACGTTACCGGTCGCGCACTTGCGCACCGGCGGCCGCTCTGCCACCAGGCTGCCACCGCACCGCGGTATTGTCTCGCCCTCGGCCCCCCGGCAGACGCCGCCGCCCCCTGCCTGCTGTCCGGTTGCCTGCGCCTGCACTCTCTTCATTGGGGGGACGATTACCGTTCGGCGTTATTTTTCGGTCGGTGGCCGAGGCCTTCATCGCGGAGCCCCACCCCGACTCGCCGCCCAACAACCCCACCCCATGCAGGTACCGGACGCTGTCGCGCCGCGCGCCGCCGCTACCTGGCGGTCCTGGCGGAGTTGAGTGACTTCCCCGAGTCCGCGCAGATGCGTATACGCCTGGCCTGCGCGAGATCCCCCCGGCAGATTCCGAGTGAGTTAGGACGTGCGAGCCGTGCCCGTCTAATGCAACTCGCGCGCTCCTTATATTCCCTTGCCCTCCTCGCCGTGGGCCGGCGACAGAAATTATGAATGTTTTCGCGTCGACCGAGCAATTTATTATTTTCGGTACGAGTGTGAAGGGGCGCAGAGAAAATAACAAGAATAAAGGCGCACGCGTTAGCCCCTTTTAGACGTGGCTCGCTCTCGTCGGGCCGTTTGTTACCATCACACTACTTCACGCAAGGTGTGAGCGCACAGCGCGGGATCCCGCGCGATACCCGAGGGCGACGCCACGCCGCTTCACAGCATCTGCAGCGCATAGTACTGCGTACTGCGGCGTAACGCAGGGGGGCAGTGCGCCTCTCCTCGGGTGTCACGCTCCGCACGACTCCGCAGCCCCCTCCCTCCTCCCGCCCCACACTACTACCTTCCGGAAAAAGGCTCCTAGCTGGGCCCTTACTGTTGCAGCCCTATCCGCATCTTCGGTCCACATCCACCCCGCCCGGTCGGCAGGCGGCAGGCTCGACCACCCCGGCCCGATAGTAGGAGACGCGGCGTCGTCGGCCAGCGAGTTTGCGCAGCCTCCACCGCGCAGCCTGCAGAGCCCTGCACCACGAAGCCGCCGCAGCCTGCACCTGCGCAGCCTGCGCTGGGTAGCCGTCCCGGGCGTGGCCATCGCTGCGGAGAGTGAGTGTCGCATTACTGCTGTCATCAGCAAACTGTGTCCGTGTGGTGGGATGCAGCAGCAGCAGTGGGGCGTCTTGAAAGCAAGAAGAAAGTACTGCGCAGCCTTTGTGGGTACTGTGCGGCGCACTGCAGGAAGGTTTCGAATTCAAAATATCAGGAAATCGCACATTTCTCGCCGTCCCTAATACATGTGAGCAGCAGCTGGCAGCATGAGGCATCTTCCCCTACACAAGCCTCCCCTTGCCCTTCCTAGTGACCACATCAGCAGGCACGCGATCAGTCATGTACACGGAGATGTGAAAGCAGCGCGCCGCAAGCCATCGCAGAGCCCCGGGCCCCGGGGTCTCTCTCTCTCGCACCCGCAGCGACACCTGGAGCGACCTGCAGGCCCTGCGGCAGCGCCCGTCCCTCTCGCACCCGCACCAACACCGGGAGCAGCGATCACAAGACAGGCAGCCGTGGCCCGGCCAAATTGATTAGCGCCGCGGGCTCGGCCGGGCCCAATTAAGATGTAACGTCCATCCCGGGGCTCACGGTGGCGTCAGCGAGTTATTTGTTTCACTTGGCACTCCCTCCCATCCCCGGGCCCGGGCGGCCTCCAGCAGCGGGCCAAGCCTGACGTCCGACTGATGTCGCGAGACACCCGGGGCCGGTGTGTGTAAAGGCCTGCCGCCGCGACCCGTTATCACGACGTATGAAAATGCTCCGTGGCATGGAAACGCCACGCCGCCGCGGCCCCGCGCCGCCCCCTGTGCACGTCCGGGAGCATTTCACGATCCGCGAGGTTTGAGTGATCGCACACACACGGCACGGGGCGGGGTGGGAACACACCGCGCTCTAGCTGCTTTCTAGCGCGCCGACGCCGACCACCTTTTGGACTCGCCCGCGCGCCCTACCCCGACAGGCAGCAATGCAGTTCACACTGGCACATAGATTTACACTCCACGTTTTTGTTGAACCCATGTCGTGTGACATGAACAACACCCCTCCCCCGGCGGGCTACTTATCAGACACGGACGCACCCGATGCCCGACGGTAGGTCAGCGCGGTCCTCCTGGAAGAGCATATATAGCCGTACAAACGGCGCGCCGTGCCCTCGGCGCCGCACGGAACAGGGAACATTGCCTCGGCTAAGCGTCGAGTTACGCCGCGCCGACGATCTGCGGCTGCTGCTGTGACTCTCGACCGCAAATAATGTTGCCCGTCCTACACATTTATCTTCCTTGATCCTATTTAACGTGTCGGGGACCGGCGCCTTGTGACTTGTCATTCCCCGCGGCTGCACGTGGTCATTCCCCGGCTTCTTCACATGGTCATTCCCCGACTGCACATGGTCATTCCCCGGCACACGCACCGCACCGGTGGCGGCAGGATAGCCGCACGATGCGAGCGATGAGTCTGCCGAAGTCAGTCCCCGGGTGGGCCCCGGGGCCGCCGCACCACCGGGGCGCGGGGCGCGCCGGGCGCGGTCACAGGCCGCACCGAGGGGAGCAGAGCAGCGGCGCAAGTAATTGCACTCCGCCTTGTCCTTGGCCGCGGCGGGGATCCCCCGTCGCGCGCAAGACGGCCGCCGGCCCGGGCCGCGGCGACACCCCAGAGACCGCCACGCACGGCATGGCGTGGAATGACGCGCCGACGTTTATTTCCCCTCGAATGGGAGAGGAAGGAAGGAGGATGGTGGAGGGTTGCGTCCGCCGCGGTGGTGGCGGCGGCGTCCGTGGCGGTCTTTTCAGAGGCGGCCTCCCCCTACAGAGTCTCGTAGATGGAGAAAGGGGAGGAAAGGGGGAGGGGGGGGGGTGGTACGCGCCTGTGTTTTCCTTCCAAACACTCCTCCTCGGCGAGGAAGGGAACGACGTGACAGGGTCGCCCGACCTCACCCCGAGGCACGCCTTCGCCCGCGGGGCCCAAGAGTAAACACTCTGTGCTCCGCACAGCGCAGCCGCCTGGACCAGGCCTCCATACTGTCATCTGGATCAGTGCTTAGAGAGGGACCGCCCCCCGCGCCGCCCCCAGCCCCTCGCCGCGGCAAAGGAGAAGGCTTGCGGTCAGACTCGAGCGAAGCGCTGCTGTACAAATCATTTAGTCTCGCATCCGGCGAGTTAATGAATCTGCTGGGAAAGCCGCGTGCATCCGCAGAGATGTGACGGCCAAGGGGAAATGTATATTCCCCCCTCGCCTCCCCTTCCCCTGGGCGCAAGATCAGTGAGACTAACAAAAATTAAAATAGTAAAAAGGGTATTCTATCTAGGGGACGCGGAGGACGGGGTAGGAAAATGGGGCAAAACAAATTTAGAAAATCTTCGTCCGTCCATAAATCAAAATGAGCTCCAGGGGCGCTGGAGCCGATGGAGCACGAGGGTGGCCGGTTCTCACCGCATGCACGCGTGCGGGCGGACTGCCTACCCACTCGGGCCGCAAGGCGCGCCGTGGTCCCACCCGCTTGCGAGCTGTTCAGTTCAACTTCGAATGGGGGCCGGGTAAAACGCAATCACCTGGTACATTGCGTTTTAAAATTTCTTTATTTTATGTCTGAAGTAGGGCTTGCTTTTGGGCAGAACATGGAAGAACATACGTACGCACATCGCTCCGGTGGTGGGATCTCTCTAAGTGCCGAGGACAAAGGCGCGAGTCTAGAGACGCACAAAGGCCTACACATGTTTGCGGCGGGTCAATAGCTGAGTAGCCTATGTTACAGTGCACGCACAGTCCACGGGCGCGCACACATTTGGGCAGGGGTTTATTTAAGGGGGGCCCGGACTCGTTCTCCGAAAGACGCGCATGTCGTGCGCTCCCGGCCCGTCGTGTCGACGACACTTACCGGCGGGGAGAAGGGCAGCGGCCAGCGACAAGGCTAGCAGGAGGGCGACGGCGCTCATCCTGGCCACCGGCCGGGCCACCGGCACCACCACGCCCGCGGCCGAGTCACACGGGCCGGACCTCGTCATCGCCCACCACCACGGGCATGTCCTGGCGCGAGCGGGAGCACGCGCAGAGCGAGGCCAGCGAGGCAGGTCGGTGCCGTCCCGTCCGGTCAGTCTCGCGTGCGCTTCTGTCAGTGGCTCGCCGCGTACTGCTGCATCACTTCAGTGGGGCGTGGGGCGCTGCACCGCACTGCAGCCGTGCTCACAAGAAGAGCCCCC
>NW_026271429.1:0-1123 GCF_000697945.3 Frankliniella occidentalis | reverse complement strand
CCCCCACCCCCACCCTGTGGTCTCTACAGAGCCACCTGAAAGATAGGCAATTTGCGCGTCTAAAATCCTGTAGGCAACCGACAGTACCTGTCAGCCGGTCCTTACACCGCGGCCGGTGTCCTCGGCCGTCGTACGCGGGGTGATCGGAGCCGCTCGCCTACAGGCGTAGAGTGCAAGCGTGAATCGTGGGTTTAGGTGTGAGCGAGGTCGTGGGGTAGCAACGGCTAATATGTCAACATAGCTCATTGGAAGGCATTGAGGAACGAAAACAGAACAGGGAAACCTGCTAAAAACCTGCACAGGCAACAGCAAAAACCGAAAACAGCTTTCCGCGACCTACGGCCTGCGACCCTACGCCGTCCTTTGGGCTGGAGGCAGCAGCACCAGCCGCCACGTAGGGAGGCGCGCCACACGCCGATGATGCCCCCGAGGTGGGCAGATGTGCGTCCTGATTCTCAATCGCATCGTTACAAATCGGTGCGAATAGGTCGGAATGACGAGGGGGGGGGGGAGGTCGTCAGCAGGGAGGGCGACCCGCGACCATCCCTCGCGAAAGGACGTCGCGCGGTCCGCGGTCCTCCGCGGAGGTAGGTAGTCGCCAGGGGTTGCCCTCCCTGCTGACCGCGACGACCCCCTCCCCCCTTCGTCATTTCGACCGATTCGTACCGATTCGTAGCGAGACGATTGAGAGTCCGGACGCACTATGTGACCCGTACCGTAGAGGATCTCGACCGTCCCTCGCCCGCCCCCCGCCCTGGAGTGCGAGTACAGTGCGTGCGCTGGACTTGCTGACGGCTGTCGGGCCCCGCGTCTGCAATGCACTACTGATAAGGACCTCCGCGAAGTACGCCTCTTGTGATAGGCCCACGGCAACCTCCAGCAACGCGGCGGGGAGGGGGGAGGGGGTCACGGTGACTCAGAGAGGCGAAGTCAGAAAGGCTTCCGAAATACAAACAAGAGGGACGCGTTTCTAAGGAAGGGCTCGGCGATGATCCCCCCCCCCCCTTTACCCTCCCCGCGGGAGCATCCTGAGCTTGGAGATATGGGGGATGCGGTGTCATATCGCCTGGTCTGGTCAGCGGAGCAGCAGTACAGCGAACACGACCCTTCCCCCTGCGCCCCG
>NW_026271428.1:0-7400 GCF_000697945.3 Frankliniella occidentalis | reverse complement strand
CACTGTTAAAAATTTTGTTGTAAATTTACAACACATTTGATGTAAAGTTTGATAGCAACAAATGTTGTTAAAAAACAACACATGTTGTAATCCAACAACATTCACCAAATTTTCTGAAACAAATTTTCATTCCAAAACAGTGGTTATTTACTTCCACCTGCACCAAAAAATTGTAATAAAACAAACTTGTTCGTTCTGTAACGCTACATCTTGCTATCAAAATTTACAGCGGTTTTGTTGTGGTTTTACAACATGGTGAAACGTTGTTATGGTCCAAACGTTGTTATGGACCACAACGGGCAAAATAGAAGGAATTTTTCCACGTGCCAATAAAAACGAACGATGTTGTTTTTTAACAAACTAGTCATTACAAAGAGTGTGATAATTTGACAATATTTTTTAACAGTGAACGCGACCTTATTTGCAAAGGTGCCTTTGAGGGAAGGTGTATGTGTCTAACGTCTCCTTTCCCCTCCTTATCAGCCATGGACCGGGCGGCGAGTCAGGGCCACGTCGTGGATTGCTGCATCGTGGTGGAGCACCTCGGCCGCCTGAGCGCCTCCATGGACCAGGACCGCTCCAACGGCACCAACGGCGCCACCAACGGCACCAACGGCACAAACGGCGCCGCCAACGGCGCCACCAACGGCAGCTCGGGCAGGAAAAGGGTGAGAACGAGTTGGTGCGAGACTGGGACTTTGGGGACACGTGGAGCTATTTACCTTGGCTCTCTGGACGGGACGCCCCGCGTCGCGGTCTTCGAGCAGGTCTCGTTCAACGTATTTTCCCACGTTTACCACGTCACCGCCGCCCGACGTCTGGTGTCGCGGGTGGTCAATTTAGTCCGACCCGACCCCTCAGTGTGTGTGTTTGTCGTGGCGAACGCCCCCCTCGCGCGGCACGTGGTGACGTCGGGACCTCTGCGACATGCAAGCGAAATGGAATGGCGATGAGCAGAAGGCGTGGCCGCGAGAGAGAAGAGAGGACGGCCCTTGCAATAGATCTCGTCCAAGTGTTAGTCCCCGATTTTTTTCACGCCTTGGGGGTTTTGTTGGGTGATGGTATACAAAACGATTGGCGATGGAAATTGGTGCCCTTTTGATATCTAGGGCAAATCCATTTGCTCTAGAAATGACTAAAAATGTTTTTTTTTCTGCAAAAACACAAAAATTAACCCCAGTTTGTATTCGGCCTTAAATCGATTTTTTTTTAGCTGACCACAAACTGTGGATCATTTTTGGATTTTTCGGAAAAAGGACAATTTTTGGTCAGTTTTGGAGAAAATGGATTTTCTCCTATAGACACACACATTAAATTGGGCACGAAGTTTCACCGCCAATCGTTTTGTATTCGGCCACCCTACAAAACCCCCAAAGCGGATCAAAATCGGGGACTAACAGAACACTTATTAGACGAGTTCCTTTGTTAGGGCGCCCTTAGGGCGGGTGCGGGCGGTGCGGGCGTGTGGGGTGTGGGTCGCGCACAGCCCGAGGCGAGCGGAGCACAGCGAGTGCCAACAGTCCATTAACCCACGCGGCGCGGCCAGGCTTATGAGTGCAGCGTCACTGGTGGGGGTAAGGGCCGTATTGCCTCCGCCCGTGGCCGCGCCGGGCTGTCTGTTCGCCCGCAGACTTTTGCCTATTGGATGCAGTGAGTCATATCTAGCGTGGGCGGGTCCGTGTTGCCTTCCGCTGCGTCAGGTCTGTCTGATCACTGTGCCGTAGGTGAGGCTGTTATTGCCCATCCACTGCCTCCGTTCGTGTCGGTCCTCCTGCCTGTCGCCTGCAGACTTTGCCTGATGGGCAATTTTGCTAGAAAAGTAGGCAATAACTTACACAAACACAGAGAGGTGTAGAGCTGGCTGCATCAACGCCTGCCTACCAGGCAACCCCTTCTCACGCGCGTGCAAATGTTGCCTAGTTGGCAGGCGTTGATGCAGCCAGCTGCACACCCCCCGTGTCTGGGCCACCTATTGCCTACTTCTCTGACGACCCCGCTGACGAGTGCAGCGTCACTGGTTGGTGGGGCTCCGGTCTGTCATGCCGGTAGCCGAGCCGCGGGGCCGGCCCGGCCTTTAGGCCCGGCGAGCCGGGGGCGGGGCGCGATAGGGTCCGAGGGTCGCTCTCGCCATTTACATCCTGACCCGGTGCTGCTGTTGTTGGCCGAGGCTCGTGTGGTTCCCCGTTGGAAGGAGGGCAATCTGCGGTACAAGAACCCACGCCAGACTTTTTAAAATTAAAGCATGCGCCCGGTTGCGCTCCCCGAGAGCGGCCGCGATTTTCTCCCGCCACCCCGGGAATGACAGACATCTATGTGCCGCCGAACGCCACTCCAAAGTAACCCCATAAGACCAAATAATTCCTTTGCAACCTCCCCGATCGCCCGACCGACACGCGGCCGCCGGTGTTCAAAGCAGTGTTTGCGCGCGGGACGGGCCGCGTGAGAAAGACGAAGGCTTTTTCCTTTCCGCCGAACTTGCCGCCGCACTTTGGCCTGTTGTCCTGCATGAGGAAAGCGCCGTGGTCGCGGTGCAGACCGACCCCACGGCGACAGCGCTAGCGCGGCGGGCGACAGCAGGCGATGCGCGCGATGGGCGGCCTACCTGTCGGGCGGTGAAAGGTGCAACTCCGTCGTTCCGGGACTCTCCCCATTATTATTTCATTTTATGTTTGTTCTCTAGGTTTCCATGAAAGAGGATCGGGACTTCTGGTGGACGGAGGAGATGGAGGACGCGTCCTCGTCCTGCTACCCGGTTTGGGTGAACGCCGAGGATCCGCTCTTCATGTTGTACACCAGGTACGAGCGAGCCACCGTGCCGTGGCTCTTCCTGTTTCTCTCTCTCTCTCTCTCTCTGTCGCACACTCCTGACTGTATGTGTCTGTTCAGCGGCTCGACGGGCAAACCAAAGGGCGTGCTCCATACGACGGGCGGCTACCTCATGTACGCGGCCACCACCTTCAAGTACGTGTTCGACTACAAGCCCAACGACGTGTACTGGTGCACCGCCGACGTGGGCTGGATCACCGGCCACACCTACGTGGTCTACGGGCCGCTGGCCAACGGCGCCACCTCCGTCATTGTGAGTGAGGCCCTCGAGTGGTCGTGCTGAGCCGCGGGCAGGCGTGCGTGTGGGTTTGCCTATCGCCTCTGCCTCTGACCGCCGCGCTTGACGGCTCCGGGGTAGTAGGCAACGCGCTCACACGTACGCTTACCGTGCTCAGTATGTCTACCACACCAGCCACCTGATGGGAAACGAAAACAACCCCATACTGACTGAACACGCTTTGTTGTCTCTCCGCCCTGCAGTTCGAGGGCACTCCGTTCTACCCCGACAACGACCGGTACTGGTCCGTGATCGACAAGTACAAGGTGTCCCAGTTCTACACGGCACCCACCGCCATCAGGTCTCTCATGAAGTTCGGTGACGAGCCCGTGCTCAAGTAAGTGCTGGAGCCAGACTCTAAAGCGGGACACACAAACCAGTACGCCAAGGTGCGAGGCTCATCACGGCGCTCTCCCTCTATCCCCCGCAGACACAACCTGTCGACGCTCAAGGTGCTCGGATCCGTCGGCGAGCCCATCAACCCGGAGGCGTGGCTGTGGTACTACAAGATGATCGGGAAGGGCGAGTGCTCCATCGTGGACACGTTCTGGCAGACGGAGACGGGCGGCCACGTCCTCACGCCGCTGCCCGGCTGCACGCCCATGAAGCCCGGCTCGGCCACCTTCCCCTTCTTCGGCGTGCAGCCGCAGCTGCTGGACGAGAACGGCAAGCGCATCGACGGCCCCGGGGAGGGCTACCTCGTGTTCGGCCGGCCGTGGCCGGGCATGATGCGCACCCTGTACGGCAACCACGAGCGCTTCGAGCAGGTGTACTTCAGCCGCTTCCCGGGCTACTACTGCACCGGTGACGGTGAGTCGCCCTTCTCTACACTGTACATCCAGGGTGTCCAGCAGGTAGGCGACAAAGTCGCCTGACCGCAAAACTAGGCGACTAGGACACTTTCTGTTCTTCCGGGTAATTGCATTGTATGAGTCCATAGGCATTCCACCCATTGTGCCCATGCAGTTGTCCGGAAGACCAGAAGGTGTCCAGCAGATAGGCGACATAAGTCGCCTATTTGTCGCCTACCTGCTGGACACCCCGGATTTACAGTGTAGGCTGTGTTCTCCTCGTGACGAAGAGCGGCCGTTTTATCTCCCTCTCCGTGACCCGCAGGTGCGCGACGAGACGAGGACGGCTTCCTGTGGGTGACGGGCCGCGTCGACGACATGCTCAACGTGTCGGGCCACCTCATGAGCACGGCCGAGGTGGAGTCCGTCCTGGTGGAGCACGCGAGCGTGGCCGAGGCCGCCGTCGTGTCGCGGCCGCACCCCGTCAAGGGCGAGTGCCTGTACTGCTTCATCACCCCCAACGAGGGCGCGGCGTTCGACAAGAAGCTGACGGACGAGCTCAAGAAGCAAGGTACGTTCTTATAAAACACGCTGGCCTTGTCGGGATCGTACAGAAAGTGCGTTGGTTTTTGCCCCGATTCTTTCGGCAAATTACGCGCGAGCTAGGCGCCCACGGGACTCGGGGTAGGCCAACCCGCAGTACAAGCATGCACTGCAGGCAAGATATTGCCAACCTGTCTAGGCTGACCTTGACAGGATGGTAACACCGAATGACGGACGCACTTTCTGAATGATCCCTTGTTGAAATGTCTCCCTGAGACAAGCCCATTGCCAGTGAGAAATTCCCCTTACCCCTCACCAAAAATCATAGACACACAAAAAAAAAAATGCCCCGCACTCAATGGGTGCGATATCGAAACGTTGTCAAAACTAAAGCGCTCGAGCTTTGAAACGAAATCGGCAAGTGTCGTGTCGAGATTGTTTTGAATGTAGCTTCTCTCTGGGTCGCTCGCTTGCTACAGGAGCGGTATAAGGGTTGGGGGAGCGATCTCCCCCCAAAAAAAAAATCGTCCCTTAGTAAGCCGCCTGAAAGGTAGGCAGTTTGTGTTACAAAACCCCTGTAAGTAGTCAACCCACGGTGGACCCCCCCCCCTCCCCCCATTCAGCCGGACCTTATCTGCGCCTGGCTTGCTAACACCTCGTTCCACTTGCAGTGAGGGAGAGGATAGGCCCCTTCGCCCAGCCCGAGGTCATCCAGCACGCTCCGGGCCTCCCCAAGACGCGGTCCGGCAAGATCATGCGCAGGGTGCTCCGCAAGGTGGCCGTCAACGACCGGGACGTGGGCGACATCTCGACGCTGGCGGACGAGAGCGTCGTGGAGCAGCTGTTCGCCAACAGGCCGGCCGAGGCGCAGCGGGCGTAAGAGGGAAGGCCAGCCGGCAGGAGCCGCGGGAGGTAGTTAGTTGTAATCCTTGAGAAAGGTGTCGTCTGCTTGCGACCGGTAGACTCGACGATGATGTAGTAAATATGCACGGCGAAAGTTTGACACTGGAGCATTTTTACGGGGATTCTTAATTATTTAACTTATGACGGTCTACGGTGTGCATGTCAGCAGTATTGTACAAAAACGTAATTTATTCATTGCCTACTTCATTTTTATTTTATTTTATTTTTTCAGCCCTGTACATTCCTCTTGTGGAAAATAAGTTCTGTTCCCTTAATTTAACAGATCTTATGCATATTGAAGTTACAGAGATAAGTTTCAAACCTTGTTGATGTCTCTCAGATGTGGTCGTAAAATGCCTAAAGAAATTTCTGGCATCTTAGTTTAGATGAGTATTGTACATAATTCTCATAGCGCTCTAAGAAACTTTGTGTGATAAGCTTAAAAGATTCAAACTGGTGAAAATTACCATTACTGAAGAATTTTGACCTCATACTTTATTTTATTTCTGGTCATTTTGCCTTTGGTATGGAACATCAGCATATGATCTATACTTGGTGTTATTTTGTATGTCTGTTACCCGCCTTGTGCAGTTTGATGTATACTATAGGTACATAGTGTGAGACCTTAACATAGCACATTGCAATCATGATTTGTACATTCTGTGTAATTTTAACATGCAGCTTACCATTACAATGGAGACTGCACAGAAAATATGTAAGCATAGTTATGATTTAGAGTAGAACCGCATGCAGGTCCTTGATCATAAAAAAGAAAAGAAAAAGATTGACAGTTGTTAGCTTTCACAAAATTATGCTGAGCTGCTGATTGGACCAATCTTCTTCTAGGTGAAAAAAGGGAAGCTTTTGTTCTCAATAAGAAACTGAGAACTGCAGATATTTCCGCCTAAAAAGAGTACGGTCATCCCATGTGGTGACTGGAAAGTACATATCATTCAAATGAACATTATTGCACAATGTCCTGCCTAATTGCTGAATTTTGGAAGAATTGTTGTGACTGTATATTACAAGGGTGATACCTTTTGTACTTTACATTTCCCCAAAGCATTCAAATGGTTTTCAAATATGTCTAGTGTTGTGGTATCTCTTCCAAGTGTCAAGGCTTAGAACCAGCCGTAGGCATCTTGTTGTCCTATTATTGTGTTTCTTAGATACATTGTTATTGAGTTTTTAAAAATATTTCTGATTAACAGAGTTATATATGTAATTTTAAGAAAATGCTTAGGTGGAGAAGTTCAAACACAATGTAATAATATGCATACATATCATTGCTATAAATAACATTCCAAATTTCATTATAAAGTGATATACTAATAGTAATAAGAGCCTTGGATATGATCATGTGTGATTTCGTAGATTGCTAACGTTACCAGTAAAGAGACTGCTTCAAACCAAAAACAATCAAAACTGTTTTAATTACTGAACATCTCGGAACATCTACTAAAACAGGAACACAGAACCACCCCAGTCTTACAGACATTTTAAAATTATTAACCATTCATTGCCAGAGAAAACGCAAATACCGTAATTGCCTTGTTCCAACACTCTGACAACTCTAGTTTATTTATTTATTTATTTTACGGTAGATGTAGCAACAGTAACAGCGCTAATAAGTTATTTCAATAACTACGAGCTATTACAATCACATAGACTTAATTGAAGTACCTCCGAGTTATTTCAATTAAGCTTTACTTGCAGCGCTCAGCCAGGTAGGAGGGTCAGGATTGTCGCTAGCGTGCATCGGAGCGGAGAAAAAGGGATTGTGCGGAGAAAAGGGAAATGGGTTGCCTACCTCCACGGCGTTGTGGCAGGAGCGGAGCTGGGTGTTGTGGTGCGGTCTGCCTGCAGCTCGTCCCAGTTTGTAGCTACAACGGACACGACTGATAAAGTTTCTCTGCTGTATGGTAGATTCCACTAAGTGCAAAGGAACTTGATACGAGGGCATGTCCTTCTCTACAAGTTTGCTGTTTTCATGGTAGAATGAATGTAATATGTTTAAAAAGTACTTGATTTCAAACTTATTTTTATTAGTTTTAACAATT